>NW_024429239.1:232192-291728 GCF_017639785.1 Mesocricetus auratus | reverse complement strand
GTGTTGTTGTTGAATTCTAATTACTACCCATCGTGTTCTGATAAGAGTCCTCTACAGGGAATATCAGCTCTCACAGGACTGAAGTTATTTGCATTTCTCAGCCACTGATTTCCCCTGATCCCTCAGCACATACTTCAGGTAAAATAATAAAGAATGTGCCCAGGGTTATTCACAGCTGCAGATTCTACATTCAGCTTACCTGCAGAATTGACAGGTCTATGGGTTTAAAATCTAAGAACCAATTACCATAGTCCACAGGAATGCAGTTCTTCTTGATAATCCTAAACATCATGATGTGTCACTCCAAGAAAATGGTTATAGGTGGGTGGGGAAGTCATAAAGCTACAGAACATGATCACCAGACACACAAATTAATGGTAATGATTATTGAGGGCACACAGAAAATGTTGTACATCATGTAAAGTCATCCACTGGCATTGAAGAACAGTGACGACCTTCCTGGAACTTGGCACACTCCACTCATCCCTCCCTCCTGCTGGTATCATTTTGATGCTGGTCCTCCAACAACCATCCCTATACTGTAAGAATTTAAATCAAGAATTCCCAGGATAACAGCTATTGACTTGTCAGTTCCTGGATTCTGGGAGAGACAAATTATTAGCCTGTAATCCTTGACTTCCTGAAGTACTGTCAGGCAGTATACTCCAATTTCTTCCGAGAAACCCCAATTCCTGTGTCCGCTTACCCAAAACCAAGATAAAAACAAGCTTCTACACCGAGCTCCCTATGATTAGTCCAGGACTTACTGTTCTTCTTTTTGAAATTTTTCTTCTTTGACTGTATGAACTGAGGCTGAAGGTCAGCCTTCTTTTGCCTGTCTCTAGTCTATCTCCACTCTCCATATTCTTTCTTAAGGAGATCACCCAATCTTGCCAACATGTTCATTTTTGAACCTTTAGTGCACTGAAGGACTCTCCAAAGGCAGTTGGTGTTGCCACAACACAGGTGACATCACTGGATTCCATGGTCTCCAGGAAAGATGGAATTTTTGGGAAGGGGCTGCTGAGGTCATGTGGAATGAACATGTCCTCCAGCTAACCAGTTTTCCACATACCTCAGCATAATTCAAGTTTCCCTAAGGAGGAATCTCCCCTGACATACAAAGCAAAACCTGCAGCACCTAATTTTACCAAAACCAGAGATTACTGATTTGTTGGAAATTCTGTAGTACCTTCCACATAGGTAATTTACTCTGCAGATTTTAGGCTTTCTGCAGAGTGAATTGCCTTCCTGTGAAAACATTTTTCTGGTTATAAGAGGATTTAGAGGTTGAGGAGTTGAACGCAGGCAGGTTTGTGTCCTGTGAGCATAATAAGTGCCCAAACGACCATGCTGTGTTGGCTCTACAGTCAGTTTCCCAGGCTGTTCACATCCCCCTGTTATCTACTCCAGACTATTCATATCTGATCTGAGTGCAAACCTTCCTAAACTGTTACTTTCTATCTAAATTAATATATCTAAACAATTAGAGAAATCTTGCCAGCACACTATACTTCTCATTAATAATTCAAATGGTTATTAAAAGATAAGAAAAAACAATCCAGGCCCATGGATATTAAACTCTAGTCCCTTGAGGGAATGCAAGCAATTATATCAGGTGTGGCTGAGGCTGTCTTTTATTCCTCCAGCTAAACAGTTTTAGGACAAATCTTCAGGATAGGCAGAATTGTAGTTGCCTGCACAAAAGACTCTTTTCTGTGAAGGAGAGCATATATGTGCAAGACTAGGAATGGAGAGATATGCTCTTTACAACAGCACATCCCAGAATGTGCTGAAAAATGATTTTTTCCAAATGGCTGCCATAATATGATGAAGGTGGAGAACAAATACCCTTCAAAGTCTCATTAACATGCAAATTCCTATGTTTGATCTAGGCACTCCCCGTGGTTCCATTAATATAATAAGGCTGTTTCTGCACAATGTTGAATTGAAAACTAAGTCTCCAGTGAAAGCAGAATCCATGAAGTCCCTCCAGGAAGTATTCAAAAGGTTTATGAATGAAAAGTACCCCTGAATTACACTTAAGTCTTTTATGGTCAGAGGTCAATAATTGTCTCCAAGGACTTGGCTTACTAGGTAATAAGAGAGGGTTTTGCTTGTTGCAGAAAATCCAGGTTTGTCTTTCAAACAGAGAAGAAATTCAGATCTCCAACTGGGAGACCTGATGTGAGAATGCACAGGACCATGTCATCGCATATTTCCACAGATTGCCCTGTCAACAATATCTCTTTTTAATTTTTATTTATATTATTTTTCAGATAGGGTTTTATGTAGCAAAAACCTGCCTAAGATTCGAGACATCCTCTTCTGTGTTTAAACAAAAAGAAAGGTCTTAACTTCAACATAGTCAAATTATATATATATATATATATATATATATATATATATATGAGAAGAGTTATCAAGTAAGAACATAGTTACAATAATTTGTCTATTAACATTTAGCAAGATTTAAAGAAAATATCTTCTATCTCATTCTTGTGAGTCCGAAGTCCTATATGTAGCTTATCTCTTATCATAACTAAGGAAATTTATAATTATAACTATCTGTCTTAAACTCCATCAAAGACCACAGAAGGATAATACATAAACACTAGAACTGGCATAAACATCCCACTCCTGACACCAAATGATGCTCCAAATGATGCTGTAACAATAAACAGCACACTTACTGAAAGTAAAACTAAGTGTTTATTGTAGATATTACTCACGAGATACCAAACAAGTAACCCAGATGAGCCCAGTAGTTTTCCCCTGCCAAACCGGAAGCCTAAATCCGGGAAAAGCGACCAAGACTTCCTTTGTGCAGTCTTTTATGTCTTCCTCTGTAACGCCCCCTAGACATGCCCAAAAGTGGGCCTGGCTAGTGACATAATTCACCACCTACATACATATATGTCTTTATGTCAGTCCGTATATGTCTTTAGTCATGCTTAAAGTCGGTGTGGTTAGTGGTGTGGTAAACCGCTCTTTTATTACCTCATCTGTATGCATGTCTAGTAAGTCATATGGATAATGGCAGCATACAGGCTTCCTCCTACACTTGTCCATTAAGAAAATATTAAGAGGTGTGTGTGTGTGCGTGTGTGCTTGTGTGTGTTTGTGTGTGTTGGTGTATTGTCATGCACAGTTCCAATTATTATCCTTCTTCACTCTGTGAGCAAAAAACCTTCTGGAACACCCTTTGAATGCATTTGTGGCACCCACCATAGCAGCATTTTGGAATTTTTCTAAATTTTGAGAGAAACTCACTTTTCCTTCACTTGACAATTGGCCATTAATTTCTATGTCACTTCAAATATTGAGTTGAGTGTTTTCTGGTATGGAAATTGGTTTTCAAACTTTATTACATTTATACATTTGTGTATTTATACATTTTGTGGGTTGATTAACACATAGGAAGGCAGAGTCAAGAAAGGAAATCCACCCTTGAATGTTATGGTTTCCGGAAATGTGATATTATGGAAGGTCACTGGCATGTGATATTTAGTGCCCATATAGAAGAGCCAATGTTATGTAAGAGTGACCAAGTGTGGGACTCTCATTCCCATAACTTTTGTCTGCAAACGTATATTTTTCTTCAGGAAAGGTAGGACAAACCTTTATTTAAGACTCTGACATAGGAGGCATAAACAGTAGGAGCACGTTGAGTTCAAGGAATGCACCCTCAAAACTTAACAGAACTTAACAAAGAACTCTGAATGTAGCAAGACAGACACACTTTTACATCTCCCTGAATATCAAGCATATTGTTTCCTGGAGAGTAGTTCTTATTGACTAGTTCAGCAGAAATCTGAATGACTCTTTTCTTGATAATGGCTGGGAGACTTGTCCATATGCAGATCCCATAAAATGCAGAGATGCAAGGTAGAAGAGATTCACCTGTCTGCATTTTCCAACTCAAAGTCTGGCTCAGGACTCAACTCATCTTGGACACATTAAAGTAATGGTACAGCTTTCCTGCTAAGATCTATTTCTGGATGATCACCTCCCTCAACTTCTTCTCGGACTGGAGATTTCCTCCAGTCCCTGCTATTCTAGTTCATTGGAAGACTGTGTTCTTAGTTTAGAGGTTTGAGCTCACACAAGAAAACAAACACACAGGGAGAATCCCGTCACCTTGATGGTTGTCAAGTATAACCAAATCACAAAGATTCTGGGAAGGACGGTTGCCTGTTTCTGGATAAAGACTGAAAAACCTAGTGGTCTCTTCAAGCCTTCATTAACATGCATGGTGTACTACACCCCTCACAGAGATCCAATGCCCCTAAAACAAAGAGAGAGACAAACAGAATGAAACAGGGAGACAGAAAGACACTCAGAATGAAATTAAACACAAAACAATGAGAGGAGAAAGCATTCTAGATAATCACATAACTTTGGACTAAGCACAGCAGCTCTTTCCGAAGAATCCAATGATGCTTCTATTCATTACTCAGTACAAAATTACATAGTGGAACATGCTCTGCTTTTGTCTAGTTGGGATCTCTTGGTACTTCTGAGGATATATTAAGTCTTTGACCCACTTGGATTTAACTATTGTGCATGGTGATAAACATGGTTCTTTGTGCATTTTCTGCAAGCTAGCATCCAGTTATGCCAACACCATGTTTTGAAGATCCTTTATTTTTTCCAAACTTTATTACATTTATACATTTATGTATTTATACATTTTGTTGGTTGATTAACACATAGGAAGGCAGAGTCAAGAAAGGAAATCCACCCTTGATAGTTATGGTTTCTGGAAATGTGATATTATGGAAGGTCACTGGCATATTCACTTCTTAATCTTGTCAGAATGGTTAAAATGAAATACACCAATGACTGTTTATGCTGGAGGGGATGTTAAGAAAGGGGAACATTCCTCCACTGCTAGTGGGAGTACTAAGTTTTATAGCCACTTTGGGAAATAAGTATGGAGATTCCTCAGGAAAATGCGAATCAATCTGACATAAGACCCAGCAATTACCACTCTTAGGCATATATCCAAAAGATGCACATTTATACATGGACATCTGTTCCACTACGTTTATCGCAGCATTATTTAGAATAGCCAAAACTTGGAAGTAACCTAGATGTCCCTCAACTGAAGACTGGAAAGATAAATGCGATATATTTACACAATGAATTACTATTCTGTGAAAAAACAATGGAAACTTGAAATTTTAAGACAAATAGATGGCACTTGAATAAACCATCCTGAGTGAGATATCCCAGTCACAAAAAGATAAACATTGTATATACTCACTCATATATGGATTTTAGGCATTGATCAGGGGATTTCCAGCATACATTCTGAGTGCCACAGATTCTGGGAAACAGAAATTTCTACCAACAACTGGTGGAAGCAGAGGCAGACACTCACAGCTAAACACTGAACCTAACTCAAGGAGCCCAGTAACAAAGAGGGAGGACTGATGAGCATAGGGGTCAACACTATGCTTGTTTAACCCACAGAAACAGCTGAATTGAACAAGTGGGACCTCTTGAACCACAGACTGATGGCTGGGATGATAGCATGGGCCTGATCAAGACACCATGAATGTATGTGAAAGTGAGGAAGCATAGGCAATCAATGGGGCTTTGGGTAGTAGATAAGTATTTATCCCTGGCATACAAATGGACCTTGGGTTTCCATCCTGGAATAAGAAATGATCTCTCATCCTCAGCAATAGGGGATGGCCTAGGCCCTGCCATGGAAAAAATGATAGACTATGGATATCTCCCATGGAGTACATCAACCTCCCTGGGGAAAGAAGTGGGTATTGGGGAAGGGGATAGGTGGGTGTTGGTAGAATGTTGTGGGAGGAGAGGAGGAAGAGGAACATGGCCCTCGGATTGACATGTGAACCCACCTTGTTTCTAATTTATATTTAAAATTTAAAAAGATTTAAAATTAAGTAAAATTCCACTGAGAATTCTCTATTTCATTCTGTACCCAACTTTTAAATTGAATTGTCTGGTGCTTAAGTGACAAGAATCTTCCTTACTATGTGTATATTGAAAATCAGCCCTCTGTTATCTGTGGCGTTGCTGAACATGCTTTTGCAATCAGTGGTCTGTCATATTCTCTTCTTGAGTGTGTCCTTTGCCTTACAGAAACATCTCATTTTGGTAGCCCTTTTATCAATTGTCCATCTCAGCTTCTATGCTACTTCTTTTAAGTCGAGCATGTGTTTTGCTGTATCAGTTCATTCAAGAGTGACTCTGACTTACAGTTCTAACAGGATTATTCAGTTTGTCTGGTGCCTCTCATTCAATGGAAAATAAGTTTTCCAAAAGGAGAATCTAAAATGACTAAAAATACTTAAAAATACTTATCCACCAGGGAAGTGGATATGAAAACAACTCTGGGATAGAATCTCACACCTGTCCAAATGGCAAAAAATGCAATGACAGTTTATGCTAGAGATTATGTGGAGAAAGAGGAACATTCTTTTATTGCTGGTAAGTATGTACACTTGTTCAACCATTTTGGCAGTTAGTGTGACAGTTTCCCAGTATATCTCAAAATTCAGGAATTCTACTCTTAGGTATATACCCAAAGCATGTAAATTCATGCTAAACGGACATCTGTTCAACAGTATCCATGACAGCACTATATGTAATAGCCAGAAACTGAAGGAAACCTACATGCCCCTCAACTGAAGAATGGATAAAGCAAATGTGATACAATTAAACATTTGAGTAATACTCAGTGAAACAAAAACAATGATATCTTGAAATTGGCAAATAAATGGATGGAATTAGAAGAAAACTTCCAGATTGAGGTAACCTAGAAACAGAAGACAAACATGGTATGTACTCACTAATATATGGATATCAGACATATGGCAAATGATAACCAGCCTACACTGCCCCCTACAGAGAAGCTAGGAAAAAGTAGGATATACATGGTACTCCAAAGAAGGGAAAGGCATAAGATATAGTGAGCAATTTGGGAGCAATTATCAGGGAGGAGGAGGAATAAGAAATGGAGGAATGAGAAATGAAGAAGAGAAGAGGGGAGACCATGAAAGTTTATGATGTTTGAGCAGTGGTACGAAGAGAGTAGAGAGTGAAAAGAGACAGGGATACATTGTAGATTTACAGAGATGTATGGCACTAAGGAAATGTCCAGATATTGTCAAGGATGAAGCCAACTAAGAATCTATGCAACAGTGGAGAAGCAACTTTAAATGCCCTTCACCTGCAATGATATTGATGACTGCGTCAAATTCCATCATAGAGCCTTCATGTAGTAGCTGATGGAAGCAGAAGCAGATATCCACAGCTAAGTACTGAATTCACCTCCTGAAATTCAAGTTGTAGTGAGGGAGGAGTGATGAGCCAAGGGTTCAAAATTAGGTTGGGGAAACCCACAGAAATAGCTGGTCTGAACAAGGCTGGAGCTCATGGACAAAAGACTACTAAATGAGAAATGAGCATCGCCAAACCAAGTCTCATGAAAATGAGTGACAATTTGCAGGCCTGGACAGTCTATGGATCTTCTAACAGTGGAGCCAGTATTTATCCCTAGTGTACAAATTGACTTTGGGTTTCATTTCACCATGCAGGGATGCTCTCTTAGCCTAGATACACTTCCCACAAAGGATGAGACAGATTTGATAATTCCCTAAAGTAGAATTTATACTCTCTGAGGAGTTGCCAGGGGTGGAATTGATGGGTCATAGAGGGGCATGGGGGATGGGAAGGAGAGAGAACTTTGACAGATAAGCAGTATAAGATTGTCTCTATTTTAAAAATATTCTTTGAAAAATGAAATAATAGTCTTGTCTATGGCACTTATGGTCTCAGCATCATCCATCAAAGGGTAAGTTATCCATTTCTCAAGTATTCAGTATTGTTTTAAGCTATTGTTTGATAAGAAAAAGTCTGATGTAGGATGTGATTTTCTCTGAATTGGCAGCTGCTAAGCATAGTCTTTCAGAAGATAACTAAATACATCAAAGCAGAGTGTCAAAACCACCTGGGAATTTGGATACAATATGTGTATTCTTGAGCATAAGGATGAATGCAGGCTTCAAATGAGTCCTGAAAATCCATGTCAAACAGGTTTTATTAGGAAAGTACTTACAAAACAAGTAGTAAGTAACTGCCATGATCTTCATGCTCTACTAGATGCAGTGTCTGCTCTTCTGAAGCTCTCACCACAACACAGGAGAGTGAACTAGCTCCTCCTTTAATATATATAGGATCATATATGCACACCAAAACAATGCCCCTAGGACATGGCCACCATCACATGTTCACTGGCAAACCAGTATGTGACTATAATACTCATCATGTTTAATCATTTGGAATAAATGTTATGGGTCATAATCTTTCTGGAGATTTTAGAGACTACTGTCAAGAAATTTTATTGTTCACTGGGGAAGATTTTAACATTAATATCAAAATGGAAAGTTTAAATTACATAGCTTTGCATATATGGAAAGATATCAATTAGGATGAAAATAGTGTGAGAAAACTCATAATTCTTACAGAGATAACAGAGTTTCGATAATAATACACCTTAGATTTAGTTTAGTGTTGCAAACCAGTTGACTTATCTGACATGAGACAGAAAATCTAATTTTTTTTTATTTAACAGCATGCTTGAATATAGAGGATAGCCATGAATTGGAAATAGTATTAAATTCAGAAGTGACATAGGTTCTTACATAATATAATTTTGCCCTCTATTAAATGTCAGTAGCAAAAGTCAGATTGTTCTTTCTTTGGTAGTTCTTTTTGGATAACTAGTGGGACTTCTTTAGACATTCCTATGGTTAATGACTTTTCTTGAAGATAGGTAATTTTTGTTTTCCTATACAGACAGGAACCATCACCAACCTTTATGATATTTCCCTACAACTTGTGGGATTTACCTTGGTGGATGACCTATTATTTTTCCACATCAAAATGTTTCTTCGGCTCAAATTGAATTGTGGTTAGCTTTGATGGTGTCCATAGCTTTTCTTCTACTGCAGATAGAAACATGAATCTCCTCCCCAAATGTAGCAAATATCCTGAATTTATTCTGAGGTTAATATATTCTTGAATTGGACAGGCTGATTTAGCTCTGAAGGTTTCTTTTTGTCCAATGTTTTCCACAGCTGATGTTTTTCTTTCTAATTATGAAAATTCAATGTTAGTAAAGCACTATGCATTTTTTAATTTGGAATATTTTATTTGAGAAAACCACCTGTTAACAATCCATCCCCCCATTACCTCACCTACCCATCCTTCTTTGCTTTCTACTGACCCTCCAACCAAGCCAGCACCCAATTCTGTGGGGAGTGAGTCCCTCCATATAGAACATCAAAATCCATCACACCACTTGGGGAAGGGCCAAGGCCCTCCTTTTTGTATCTGGGCTGCAATAGTATCCCTCCAGAGTATATGGACTCCCAAAATACATTTGTGTCCTAGGAATAAACACTGGCTCCAATATTATAGATTCCATAGACTGCCTTGTCCTCCAGCTGATACGCATATTCAGAGGGTTTGGTTATGTCCAATACTGGTTCCCCCCACACTTTATGAATTAGGGTCTCCGTGCTCTCATTAGCCCTGGTCAACTGTTTTTGCATGTATCTCCAGCAACATCTTGGCCCTTTTGCTTATCTTTCCTTCCTCACCACAATTGAATCTCATCAGAATGGACATCAAAGTCAGTTGTGATGTATCGCTGATTTCTTTCTCAGCCTATTTGTCATCTGTATATACTACAGCTACTGATTGTTTTGAGTTAATTTTTTATCCTGTACTTTATTGAAAGTCTTTAACAGCTGTAGGTGTTCTGTGGTAAAGTATTTTGTGTCAGTTTTGCAAACTTTCATATCATCTACAGTGAATGTTTGACTTCTTCCTTTTCACCTTGCATCCCCTTGATCACCTTAGGTTCTCTTATTTCTCTTGCTAGAAGTTAAACTACAGGGTTGAAGAGAAATAGAGTTGACAACCTTGAATTCTTCCTGATTGTATAGGAATCATGGTGAGTTTCTCTCCATTTAGTTTAATGTTGTCTACAGGTTTGCATTTATCTTGTTAAATAGGTTCCTGATTTTTCTGATCTCTCAAAGATTTTTATCATGAAGGGGTGTTGTGTTTTTTCAAAGGACTTTTCAACATCTATTGTGATGATAATTGTTTTTATCAGCTTGTTGATACGGTGGATTACACTAATGGATTTTCATATGATAAACCTCAAGAAGTTACAAATGTATATTCTCACAAAGTGTTGAATTCTTAGTTTTCAAGAACTTACTCATTTAGTTTCTCATAGAGTGTTGTATAGTTATTTTTCAAGAAGATACGGGTATAGTTTCTCACTCAGTGCTGTATCATTTGTTTTCTAGAAGATATGCATGTAGTTTCTCAGAGAGAGTGGTATTGTTAGTTTTCAGAAGTTACGGTTATAGTTTCTCACACAGTTTTGTATCGTTAGTTTTCAAGATGGCACATATGTAGTTTTTCACACAGTGTTGTATCATTAGTTATCTAAAAGTTATGCGTTTAGATTCTTACACAGTGTTAATACTTTTCAAGAAGTTACACCCGTAGTTTCTTCACACAGTTTGTATCGTTTGTTTTCAAGGATACAAGTGTAGATAATCATACTGTGTTTTATCACTAGTTTTCAAGAAGTTACCCATGTAATTTGTCACATAGTGTTGTATCGTTAGTTTTCAAGAAGTTACAGATGTAGTTTCACTCACAGTGTTGTATACTTTGGTTTCAAGAAGGTACACATGTATTTTCTCACACAGTGTGGTATCCTTAGTTTTCAAGAAGTTACACATGTCATTTCTCACACAGTGTTGTATACATAAGTTTCAAGAAGCTACGCATTTATTTTCTCACACAGTGTGGTGTCCTTAGTTTTCAAGAATTTACACATGTCATTTCTCACACAGTGTTGTATATTTAGTTCTCAAGAAGTTATGCATGTAGTTTGTATCACAGTGTTGTATCCTAAGTTTTCAATAAGGTACACACGTAGTTTCTCAAACAGTGTTATATCGTTGGTTTTCAATAAGATACACGTTGGCCAGGTGGTGGTGATGCGCGCCTTTAATCCCAGCACTCGGGAGGCAGAGGCAGGCAGATCTCTGTGAGTTCAAGGCCGGACTGGACCAACAGCCTCCAAAACAATACAGAGAAAACCTGTCTCATAAAAACCAAAAAAAAGAAATTACACGTATAGTTTCTCACACAGTGATGTATCATTAAATTTCAAGAAGTTACACATATAGTTTCTCATACAGTGTGTATAGTTAGTTTTCAAAAAGTTACACATGTGGTTTCTTTCAAAATGTTGTATCATTAGTTTTTAATAAGGTACACATGTAGTTTTTCACACAGTGTTGTATTGTTAGTTTTCAAAAAGCTATGCATGTAGTTTCTCACACATTGTTGTATCGTTAGGTTTCAAGAATTTCTGTATGTAGTTTCTCACACAGTGTTGTATCGTTAGTTTTCAAGAAGTTATGCATGTCCTTTCTCACACAGTGTTGTATTGTTAGTTTTATAAAAGTTTGGAAGGTAGGATCTCATATCGTGTTGTATAGTATGTTTTCAAGAAGTTACACATGTATTTTCTTACAAAAAGTTATATGCTTAGTTTTCGAGAAGTTACGCATATAGTTTCTCACACAGTGGCATATAGTTAGTTTTCTAGAATTGGCTCATGTATTTTCTCATAGAGTGTTGTGTAGTTATTTTTCAAGATGCTATTTTTCAAGAAGTTTCTCACACAGTGTTGTATCGATAGGTTTCAAGAAGATATGCATGTAGTTTCTCACACCATATTGTATTGTTACATTTCAAGAAGTTACACATATAGTTTCTCACACAGTATTGTACAGTTAGTTTTCTAGAAGTTACATATGTAGTTTCTCTTAGAGTGTTGTATAGTTAGTTTTCAAGAAGTTACACATGTTGTCTCTCACACAGTGTTGTAGCATAAGTTTTCAAGAAGTTACCCGTACAGATTTTCACACAGTGTTTATCGTTAGTTTTCAAGATGTTACACATGTATTTTCTCAAACAGTGTTCTGTCGTTAATTTTTATAAGTTACATGTGGAGATATTCACAATGTGTTGTATGGTTAGCTATCAAGAAATTACATATATAGATTCTCACTCAGTGTTGTATTGGTAGTTTCAAGATGGTACACGTGTGGTTTACCCAGACAGTATTGTATCATTAGGTTTCAAGAAGTTATGCTTATAGATTCTCACACAGTGTTGTATTATTAGTTTTCAATAAGTTAAATACGTAGTTTCTCATACTGTGTTGTATCGTTAGTTTTAAAGAAGTTACACGTGTAGATTCTCAGACAGGGTGTGTACTTTATTTTCAAGAATTGACTCATACAGATAAAAACACAGTGTTTTATCATTCATTTTCAAGTAGCTACACATGTAGTTTCTCACAGAGTGTTGTATCGTTAGTTTTCAATAAGTTACACGTGTAGATTCTCAGAATGTGTTGTTTCATTAAATTTCATTTGGTTACACGGGTAGATTCTCACACATTGTTGAACCATTAATTTTCAATATGTTACACATGTAGATTCTCACAGTGTTGTCTCATTAATTCTCAATAAGGTACACGTATAGATTCTCAGATAGTGATGTATCGTTAGTTTTCAAGAAGTTGCACGTGTAGATTCTCCGACAGTGTTGTCTTTTATTTTCAAGAATCTACACAAATAGTTTCAAACACAGGGTATTATCATTACTTTTCAATAAGATACACATGTAGTTTCTCACATAGTGTTGTATCGTTAATTTTCAATAATTTATACAAGTAGATTCTCAGACAGTGTTGTTTCATTACATTTCAATTAATTACATGTGTAGATTCTCACATAGAGTTGTATTGTTAATTTTCAATAGGTTACACATGTAGAATCTCAGTGTTGTATCATTTGTTTTCTAGTAGTTACACATGTAATTTCTCAAACAGTGCTGTATCGTTAGTTTTCAGTAAGTCAGTAAGTTACACCTGTAGATTTTCAGACAGTGTTGTATAGTTAATTTTTAATAAGTTACACGTATAGATTCTCACACAGTATTTTATCGTTAATTTTCAATTAGTTACATGTATAGATTCTCAGACAGTGTTGTCTCGTTAGTTTTCAAGAACTTACACGTATAGAAACTCACAGTGTTGTATCATTAATTTTCAATAAGTTTTTCGTGTAGAATCTCAGACAGTGTTGTTGCATTAGTTTTAGAGAAGTTACTAATGTAGTTACTCACACAGAGTTATTTCTTAGTTTTCAAGACGTTATGCATTCTGTTTTGAACCCAGACTTGTATCGTTAGATTTCAAGAAGTTATGCATTCATTTTAGAACTCAGTTGTGTATCGTTATATTTCAAGAAGTTACATGTATAGATTCTCACACAGTGCTGTATCGTTAGTTTCAATAAGGTGCACGTGTAGAATCTCAAACAGCGTTTTATTGCTAGTTTTCAATAAGGTACATGTGTGGAATCTCACACAGAGTTGTTTCATTAGTTTTCAATAAGGTACACGTGTAGAATCTCACACAGTGTTGTTTAGTTAGTTTTCAAGAAGTTATGAATGTAGTTTTCACACAGTATTGTCTTGATAGTTTCCAAGAAGTTACACATGTAGTTTCTCACGCAAGTTTGTAACGCTAGTTTTGAAGAAGTTACATGTGTAGATTCTCACACAGTGTTACATCGTTAGTTTTTCGTAAGTTACACATGTAGTTTCTTGCACATTGTTGTATCAATAACTTTCAATAAAGTACACGAGTAGATTTTCACACAGTGTTGTGTCGTTAGTATTCAAGAAGTTATGCATGTAGTTCCTCACACAGTTTTGTATTGGCGGTTTTCAGGAGGTGTTGCTTAAGATTTGCATTGATTGTTGTGTCTTTCGTTTTCCATAAGATATGCATGTAGTTTCTCACACAGTGTTGTATCGTTAGTTTTGAAGTAGTAACACGTGTAGACACTCACACAATCTTGTATCTTTAATTTTCAAGAAGATACACGTGTAGTTTCTGACACAGTGTTTTATCGTTAGTTATCAAGAAGTTACACGTGTAGCTTCTGACAAAGTGTTTTATCGTTAGTTATCAAGAAATTACGCATGTAGTTTCTCACACAGTGTTGGGTCGATATTTTGCAGTAAACTACTAGTGTAGATTCTCACACTGTGTTGTATCTTTAGTCTTCATTAAGTTACACCTGTAGATTCTCACACAGCATTGTGTCGTCATTTTTCAAGAAGGTACACGTGTAGAATCTCACACATCGTTGTATTATTAATTTTCAATAAGGTGCAAGTGTAGATCTCACACAGCGTTGTATGGTTAGTTTTCAAGAAGTTACACATGTAGATTCTCAGACAGTGTTGAGTCCTTAGTCTTCAAGAAGTTACTCATATAGTTTCTCACACAGTGTTGTACAATTAGTTTTCAAGCAGTTACCGTGTAGATTTTGCAGTGTTGTATCCTTAATTTTCAATAAGTTTCACCTGTAGATTCTCACACAGAGTTGAATAGTTAGTTTTCAAATAAGTTACAGGTTTAGATTCTCACACAGTGTTGTATCATTAGTTTTCCAGAAGCTACTAATGTATTTTCTCACAGTGTAATTTCGTTTGTCTTCAAGAAGTTATGTATACAGTTTAGAACCCAGAATTGTATCGATAGATTTCAAGAACTTACATAGATAGATTCTCACATTGTGTTGCATCATTAGTTTTCAAGAACTTACATATATACATTCTCACACACCGTTGTATTGTTAGTTTTCAAGAAGTTATGAATTCAGTTTAGAACAACGTGTTTTGTCGTTTGTTTTCAAGATGTTACATTAATAGATTCAAAACACAGTGTTGTATCGTTAGTTTTCAAGAAGTTACATATGTAGATTCTCACCCAGCACTGTATCATTAGTTTTCAAGAAATTACGCATGTAGTTTCTCACACAGTGTTGTATAGATAGGTTCCAGAACTTACAGGTATAGGTTCTCACACTGTGTTGTATCGTTTGTTTTCAAGAAATTAAGCAGGTAGATTCTCACACAGTTTTGTCTTGAAGTTTCCAAGAAGTTACATGGGTAGATTCTTAAACTGTGTTCTATGATTTGTTCTCAATAAGTTCTACGTGTAGATACTTACACAGTGTTGTATCTTTAGTTTTCAATAAGATACACGTGTAGATTATCGAACAGCGTTTTAGAGTTGGATGTCAATAAGTTATACATATAGAATTGCACACAGTGTTCTGTCATTAGTTTTCAATAAGTAACATGGGTAGCTCCTTACACACTGTTGTATCTTTAGATTTCAATAAGTTACACCTGTAGATTCTCACATAGCATTGTACCGTAAGTTTTCAATAAGGAACACGGGTAGAATCTCACACAGCGTTGTATCGATAGTTTCCAAGAAATCACACAAGTAGTTTCTCACACAAGTTTGTAACGCTAGTTTTGAAGAAGTTACCTGTGTAGATTCTCACACAGTGTTATATCATTAGTTTTCCATAATGTACACATGTAGTTTCTCACATAGTGTTGTATCATTAGTTTTCAACAAGGTACACATGTAGATTCTCACACAGTGATGTATAGTTAGTTTTAAAGAAGTTACACATGTAGTTCCTCACACAGTGTTTTTTTTGATGGTTTTCAAGAGGTATCACTTAAGATTCACATACAGTGTTTTGTCGTTCGCTTTCAATAAGATATGCATGTAGTTTCTCACACAGTGTTGTATCCACAGTTTAAAAGAAGTTACTCATGTAGATTCTCACACAGTGTTGTATCGTTAGTTTTCAAGAAGGAAGACATATAGTTTCTCACACCTTGTTGTATCATTTGTTTTAATGAAGGTATGCTTATAGATTCCAACACACTATTGTATCGTTAGTTTTCAATAAGTGACAACCTAACCCTAAACCAAAACCTAAAGTTAAACCTAACCATAAACCCAAACCTAAGCCTAACCCTAACCATAACCCTAACCCTAAACCTAACACTAACCCTAGCTCTAAACCTAACCCTAACACTATCCCTAAATGTAACCCTAACACTACTCTTACCCTTTCCTTAACCTAACCCTAACCCTAAACCTCACTCAAACCATAACACTAACTCTAAACTAAACCTAGCCCTAACCATATTGCTAACCTTAACCCTAACCCTACCTTAAACCTATCCCTAAACCTAACCCTAATACTAACACTAACCCTAAACCTAACCTCTAATCCCTAACCCAAATATTAACACTAACACTATCCCTAAACCTAACCCTAATCCTAACCCTAAACCTAACCCTAAATTTAAGACTAAACCTAACCCTAAACTTAAACTTAAGCCTAAACCTAAACCTAACCCTAACCCCTAACACAAACCTTAACCGTAACCATAACCCTATCACTAACACTAACCCTATCAACCATATTACTATTCCTAACCCTAATCCTAATCCTAAACCTAAACCTAACCCTAATCCTAACCTTAACCCTAACACTAAACTCTAACTCTAACCCTATCCCTAATGCTAACTCTAAACCTAACCCTAATCCTAACCTTAACCCTAAACCTAAGGCTAACCATAACCCTAAACCTAAACTTAACCCAAGCCCTAACCCTAACCCTAACCCTAACACTACCCTAAACCTAACCCTAATCCTAAACCTAACTCACACCCTAACCCTAACCCTAACTCTTAACCTAACCCTAACCCTAACGCTAGCCCTAACCCTAATTGTAACCTTAACCTATTTATAAAACTAACCCTAATGCTAACAATAACCATAAACCTAACTCATAACTCTAAACATAACCTCTAACACTAACTCTAACCATATCCCTAAACCTAACACTAATCCTAACCCTAACACTAACCCTAACATTAACACTATCCCTAACCCTAGCCCTAATTCTATTACTAAACCTAACCCTAATCCTAATCATAATCATAACCCTAGCCCTAATTCTATCCTTAGCCATAACCATAACTCTAAAAATAACCCTAATCCTAACCGCAATCCTAACTCTAACCCTAAGCATGATTTTAACCCTAACCCTAACCCCTAACCCAAACCCTCTAACCCTAACCCTAACACTAACACTAACACTAACACTAATGATAACACTAAATTCTAAACCTAACCCTAGCCCTAACCCTAACCTTAACCCTAACACTACATTTACCCTATCCTTAAACCTAACCCTAATTCTAAACCTAGCCATAACCCTTACATAATAATAATCCTAAAAATCTAACCCTAACCATAACCCTAAAAAAACTCTGACTGTCAAGTTTAAAGTAGTTACGCATGGAATTTTGAAAATATTTTTGTACCGTTAGTTTTCAATACATTAGGCATATAGATTCACACAGTGTTGTACCGTACTTTTCAAGGAGTTACACATGAAGCTTCTCATAGAGTGTTATATAGTTAGTTTACAAGAAGTTATGCTTGTAGATTCTCAAACATTGTTATATCATTAGTTTTCAAGAAGTTAGGTATGTAGATTCTTAGACAGTGTTGTATCGTTAGTTTTCAAGGAGTTAGATGTGTAGTTTCTCAAACAGTGTTGTATCATTTGTCTTCAAGACGTTATGCTTACAGATTCTAACAATATATTGTATCATTAGTTTTCAATAAGTTACAGGTGTAGATTCTCACACAGCTTTGTATCATTAGTTTTCAAGAAATTAAGCATGTAAATTCTGACACAGAATTGTATTGATAGATTCCAAGAAGTTACAGGTGTAGATTCTCACACTGTGTTGTATCGATAGTTTCCAAGACGTTACACATGTAGATTCTCACACAGTGTTGTGTCGATAGTTTCCAAGAAGTTACACAGGTAGATATTCACACAGTGTTGTATAGTTAGTTTTCAAGAAATTATGCATGTAGATTCTTACACAGTGTTGTATCGTTTGTTTTCAACAAAGTACATGTGTGCAAACTCACACAGCCTTGTATCGTTAGTTTTCAAGAAATTATGCATTAAGTTCCTCAGACAGTGTTGTGTCGATACATTCTAAGAAGTTACACGGGTAGAATCTTAAACTGTGTTGTGTCCATAGGTTCCAAGAAGTTACTCGGGTAGAATCTTAAACTGTGTTGTATCGTTAGTTTTCAACAAGTTACACCTTAGATTCTCACACACAGTTGTGTAGTAAGTTTTAAATAAGGTACACGTGTCGAATCTCACAGTGCGTAGTATCATTAGTTTTCAATAAGGTACATGTGTATAATCACACACAGCGTTGTATCTTCAGTTTTCAAGAAATAACACATGTGGTTTCTCACACAGTGTTGTATCACTAGTTTTCAAGTAGTTATGCTTATAGATTCTCACTAAGTTTTGTATCGTTATTTTTCAATAATTTACCCATGTAGATTCTCACACAGTGTTATATCGATATTTTCCAAGAAGTTAAACGGATAGATCCTCAAACTGTGCTGTATCGTTAGTTTTCGATGAGGTACACGTGTAGAATCTCACACATTGTTGCATCATTAGTTTTCAATATGTTACACGTGTAGCTTCTCACACAGCGTTGTAGCAATAGTTTTCAATAAGTTATATGTGTAGAATCACACACAGTATTGTGTCGTTAGTTTTCAATAATTTACATGTGTAGATTCTCACACAGTGTTGAATCATTAGTTTTCAATAAGTTGAAAGTGTAGAATCTCACACTGCATTGTATCGTTACTTTTCAAGAAGTTACGCATGTAATTTTTCACAGAGGGTTGTATTGCTAGTTTTCAAAAAATTATGCATTTAGTTCCTCACACAGTGTTGTTTCTTTAATTTTCAAGAAGATACACCTGTAGTTTCTCACACAGTGTTGTATCCGTAGTTTTCAAGAAGTTACACTTATTAATTCTCACAGAGTATTGTATCGTTGATTTTCAAGAAATTATGCATGTAGATTCTCACACTGTGTTGTATTGATAGTTTCCAAGAAATTACCCATGTAGATTCTCACACAACGTTGTATCATTAGTTTTCCATAAATTACACGTGTTGATTATCACACAGCGTTGTAGTGTTAGTTTTCAATAAGTTACACGAGTAGAATCGCACACAGTATTGTGTCATTAGTTTTCAATAATTAACACGTGCAGATTTTGACACAGTGATGGATCGTTAGTTTTCAATAAGTTGCAAGTGTAGAATCTCACAGAGAATTGTATCATTAGGGTTGAAGAAGTTACCTATGTAATTTCTCATGCAGTGTTGTATCGCTAGTTTTCAAGTAGTTACGCATATAGATTCTCACACAGTGTTGTATCATTAGTTTTCAAGAAAGTAGGCATGTAGTTTCTTATACAGTGTTGTATCAATAGTTTCCGGGAAGTTAAACATGTAGAATCTCACACAGTTTTCCATCGTTACTTTCAATAATTTACACGTGTAGATTCTGACACAGTGTTGGATCGTTAGTTTTCAATAAGTTGCAAGTGTAGAATATCACAGAGCCTTGTACCCTTAGTTTTCAAACAGTTACTCATGTAATTTCTCACACAGCGTTGTATCGTTAGTTTTCAAGAAGTTATGCATGTTATTGCTCACACAGTGTTGTATTGCTAGTTTTCAAGTAGTTACGGTTATAGATTCTCACATAGTTAACAATAAGGTACACGAATAGATTATCCCACAGCATGGTATCATTTGTATTCAATAAGGTGTACGTGATGAATCTCACACAGCATTGTATAGTTAGTTTTAAATAAGATATATGTGTAGATTATCACACAGCTTGTAGCATTAGTTTTCAAAAAGTTGCACATGTAGATACTTACACAGTGTAGAATCTTTAGTTTTCAATAAGTTACACCTGTAGATTCTCACACAGCATTTTATCGTTTATTTTCTATAAGGTACACGTGTATAATCTCACATACTGTTGTATTGTTAGTTTTCAATAGGTTGCACGTGTAGATTCTCACACAGTGTTGTATTGTTAGTTTTCAATACTTGACACCCTGACCCTAAACCTAACCCAAAACCTAAACCTAACCCTAACCCTAAACCCTAACCTAAGCTTAACCCTAACCCTAACCCTAACCCTAACCCTAGCTCTAACCTTAATCTATCCCTAAACTTAACCCTAACACTAAACCTAACTCAAACCATAACCCTAACTCTAAACCTAAGCCTAACCATAACCCTAAGGCTAACCCACATCCTAAATGTAACACTAACCTAACCCTAAACATAACCCGAACACAAATGCTAAGGATAACCCTAACCTAAACCTAACACTAACCATAACCTTAACCCTAACCCTAATGTTAACCCTAACCCTAAAGCTACAACTATCCCTAAACCTAATCCTAATCCTATCACTAACCATAAACCTAACCTTTAACCCTTAAACTTAACCCTAACCCTAACCTCTAACAAACACAAACCCTAACCCTAACCCTAACCCTAACCCTAACCATAACCCTAACCCTAACTCTACCCTAACCCTATTCCTAAGCCTAACCCTAATCCTAACCTTAACCCTAACCCTATCCCTAGCCATAACCCCTACATAATACTAACCCTAACCATCTAACCCTAACCATAACCCTAACAACAATCTTCACTGTTAGGTTTCAAGTAGTTACACATGGAATTTTGAAAATATTTTTGTATGGTTAGTTTTCAATACCTTAGGCATATAGATTCTCACACAGGGTTTGTATCATTACTTTTCAAAGAGATACACATGAAGCTTCTGGTTAGTTTTCAAGAAATTATGCATGTAGATTCTCACACTGTGTTGTATTGATAGTTTCCAAGAAATTACCCATGTAGATTCTCACACAGTGTTGTATCATTAGTTTTCAAGAAGTTACACGTGTAGTTTCTCACACAGTGTTGTATCGTTTGTTTTCAATGAGGTATATGTGCAATTTCTCACACCGTATTGTTTCAGTCATTTTCAAGAAGTTATGCTTATAGATTCTCAGACAGTATTGTATCGTTAGTTTACAATAAGTGACACCCTAAAACCTAACTCTAACGCTAACCCTAAACCCAAACCCAAACCTAAGACTAACCCTAACCATAACCATAACCCTAACACTACGATTACCCTATCCCTAACCTAAGCCTAACCCTAAACCTACCTCAAACTCCAACCCTAACTCAATCCCTAACCCTAACCCTAACTGTAACCATAACCTAAAAGTAAACTTAAAACTAACCCTAATGTTAAAGATAACCCTAACTTAAACCTAAACCTAAACCTGCCCTTAACCATAACCCTAAAGCTAACTCAAATCCTAACCCTAATTCAATTCCTAAGCCTAACCCTAAACCTAACTCTAACCCTAACCTAACCCTAAACATAACCCTAACCCTAATGCTAACGATAACCCTAAACTAAACCAAACACTAACCATAACCTTAACCCTAACCCTAACGCTAACCCTAACCCTAATCCTAACCCTAACCCTAAACCTAACCCTATCCCTAAACCTAACCCTAACCCTAACACTAACACTAACTGTAAGCCTAACCATAACACTAAACCTAAACTTAAGGCTTAACCTAACCTTAAACCTAACCCTAATCCCACCCTAACTCTATTCCTATTCCTAACACTAATTCTAAGCCTAAACCTAACCCTAACCCTAGCCCTAATTTTAACCCTAACACTAACCTCTATCTCTAACACTATCCATAACCCTAACTCAAACGCTAACCCTAACCGGAACCCTAAACCTAGCCCTAAACCTAACCCTAACCTAACACTACACTAACACTATCCCTAAACCTAACCCTAATCATAAACCTAACTCAAACCTTAACCCTAACCCTAACCCTAACACTAACTGTAACCTTAAACTAAATATAACCCTAACCCTAACGCTAACAATAACCCTAACCCTAACACTAGCCCTAATCCCTAACCCTAACACTAACCTCTAACGCTAACCTGAACCCTACCCCTAACCCTAAACCTATCCCTAACCCTAAACCTACCCTAACCCAATCCCCAACCTAACACCAAACCCTAACCTTAACACAAAACTTAAGCCAAAACCTAAGCCTAGCCATAACCCAAAACCCGAATTCAAACCCTAATCCTAACCAACCCTAACCATATACCTAAACCTAAACCTACCATAAGCCTATCCCTAATCCTGACCCTAATCCTAACCATAACCCTAACCCAAACCCTAGCCCTAAATCTAACCTTTTACCCTAATCCTAACCCTAACCCTTGCTCTAACCCTAACCTAAACCTAACCCTAACACTAAACGTATCATTAAACCTATTCCTAATCCTAACCATAACCCTAACCCTAGCCCTAATACTATCCCTAGCCCTAACCCTAACCTTAAAAACAAGACTAATCCTAAACCTAATCCTAACTCTAACCCTAAACATGACCATAACCATAACCCTAACCCATAGCCCTATCCCTCTAACTCTAACCCTAACCCTAACTTTAACGCTAACCCTAAATCCTAACCCTAACCCTATCCCTAAACTAAACCTAATCCTATCCCAACCCTAAACCTAACCCTAATCCTAACCCTTACATAATACTAACCCTAACCATCTAAACCTAAACATAATCCTAACAATAACCCTCACCGATAGGTTTCAAGTAGTTACCCATGGATTTTTGAAAATATTATTGTACTGTTAGTTTTCAATACATTAGGCATATAGATTCTGACAGAGTGTTGTATCGTTACTTTTCTAGGAGTTACACATGAAGCTTCTCATAGAGTGTTATATACTTAATTTTCAAGAAGTTACATATGTAGATTCTGACACAGTGTTGTATCGTTAGTTTTCAATAAGTTACACCTGTAGATTCTTACAGTGTTGTATCTTTAGTTTTCAATAAGTTACACCTGTAGATTCTCACACACATTTGTGTCGTTAGTTTTCAATAAGGTACACGTGTACAATCTCACACAGCGTCGTATCGTCATTTTTCAAAAAGTTACACCTGTAGATTCTCACACAGCTTTGTATCGTTTGTTTTCAATAAGGTACACATGTAGAATCTCACTCAGCGTTTTATCATTAGTTTTCAATAAGATACATTTGTAGATTATCACACAGCATTGTAGCATTAGTTTTCAATAAGATACACGTGTAGAATCGCACACAGTGTTGTTTCATTATTTTTCTATAATTAACACGTGTAGAATCTGACACAGTGTTGGATCATTAGTTTTCAATAAATTGCACGTATAGAATCTCACACAAAGTTGTACCGTTAGTTTTCAAGAAGTTATGCTTATTGATTCTCACACAGTATTATATCGTTAGTTTTCAATAAGCTACACGTGTATATTCTCACACAGCATTTTATTGTTAGTTTTCAAGAAATTATGCATGTAGTTTCTCACACAGATTTGTATCGATAGTTTCCAAGAAGTTACAGGTGTAGATGCTCACACTCTGCTGTATCGACAGTTTTCAAGAAATTACCCATGTAGATTCTCACACAATGTTGCGTCGATACATTCCAAGAAGTTACACGGGGAGATACTTAAACTGTGTTTTATCGTTAGATTTCAATAAGTTACACCTGGAGATTCTCACACACATTTGTGTCGTTAGTTTTCAATAAGGTACACCTGTAAAATATCACAAAGCTGCGTATCGTTAGTTTTCAATAAGTTACACCTGTAGACTCTCACACTTCGTTGTATTGTTAGGTTTCAATAAGGTACACGTGAAGGATTTCACACAGTGTTGTATCGTTAGTTTTCAATAAGTTACCCGTATAGATTATCGAACAGCGTTGTAACGTTAGTTTTCAATAACTTACACGTGTATAATCACACACAGTGTATTGTCGTTAGTTTCAATAATTTACATGTATAAATTATCACACAGTATTGGATCATTAGTTTTCCATAAGTTGCACGTGTACTATCTCACACAGCATTGTATAGTTAGTTTTCTAGAAGTTACGCAAGTAGTTCCTCACACAGTGTTGTATTGAGGATTTTCAAGAAGTATATGCTTATAGATTTTCACACAGTGTCCTTTCGATAGTTTTCAATAATTTTCACATGTAGTTTCTCAGACAAGTTTGTAACGCTAGTTTTGAAGAAGTTACAGGTGTAGATTCTCACACAGTGTTATATGGTTAGTTTTCCATAAGTTACACATTTAGTTTTCACACAGTGTTGTATCGTAAGTTTTCAAGTAGTTATGCATGTAGTTCCTCACAGAGTGTAGTATTGATCGTTTTCAAGAGGTATCACTTAGAATTTGCATAGAATGTTGTCTTTAATTGTCCATAAAATAAGCATATAGTTTCTCACACAGTTTTATTGATAGTTTCCAGGAAGTTAAACATTTAGAATCTTACACAGCTTTGTAGCGTTAGTTTTCAATAAGTTACATGTGTAGAATTGCACACTGTGTTGTGTCGTAAATTTTCAATAATTTTCAAGGGAAGATTCTGAAAAAGTGTTGGATCGTTAGTTTTCAATAAGTTGCAAGTTTAGAAACTCACACAGCGTTGTACACTTAGTTTTCCAGAAGTATTGTATCATTAGTTATCAATAAGGTACACGTGTAGATTATCACACTGCGTTGTAGCATTAGTTTTCATTAAGATACACGTGTAGCATCGCACTCAGTGTTGTTTCGTTAGTTTTCAATAAGTTGTATGTGTAGATTCTCACAGAGCATTGTATCTTTAGTTTTCAATAAGTTACATCTGTAGATTGTGACACAGCTTTTATTGCCAGTTTTCTATATGGTACAGGTGTTGAATCTCACACAGCATTGTACTGTTAGTTTTCAAGAAGGTACATCTGTAGAATCTCACACAGATTTTTATCTTAAATTTCCAATAAGATTCACATGTAGATTATCACACAGCTTTCTTTTCTAGTTTTCAATAAGGTACAGGTGTAGTATCTCACACTTTGATGTATTGTTAATTTTTAATAAAATACACGGTTAGAATCTCACACATGGTTGTATCCTTAGTTTTCAATAAGGTACACGTGTAGAATATCACACAGCATTGTATCGTTAGTTTTCGATAAGTTAATTGTGTTGAACCTCACACAGCATTGCATCTTTAATTTTCGATAAGTTACACTTGTTGAATCTCACACGGCGTTGTATAATTTGTTTTCAATAAGGTACACGTGTTGAATCTCACACAACATTGTATCATTTGTTTTCAAAGAGTTATGCATGTTGTTCCTCACACAGAGTTGTTTCGTTAGTTTTCAATAAGTTACATGTGTTGAATCTCACACAGCATTGTATCATTAATTTTCAATAATTTACACATGTAGTTTCTCAATCAGAGTTGTATGTCTTGTTTTCAAGTAGTTACAATTATAGATTCTCACATATTGTTGCATCATTAGTTTTCAATAATATACACATGTAGTTTTTCACACAGTGTTGTATCAATAGTTTCCACAATGTTACACATGTAGATTCTCACATAGTGTTGTATCATTATTTTTGAAGAAGTAACACATATAGATTTCCACACAGTGTTGTATGGTTATTTTTCAAGAAGTTACATGTGTAGTTTCTCGCACAGTGTTGTATCGTTAGTTTTCCAGAAGTTATGCTTGTAGATTCTCACAATGAATTTTATCATTAGTTTTCAATAAGGCACAGGTTTAGATTCTCACACAGTGTTGTGTCGATAGTTTGCAAGTACTTACACTTATAAATTCTCACACAGTTTTTATCATTATTTTTCAACGAATTATGAATGTGGTTTCTCACACAGTGTTCTATCGATATTTTCCAAGAAGTTGCACTGGTAGATTCTCAAACTGTGTTGTATCACTAGTTTTCAATAAGGTTCAAGTGTACAATCTCACACAGCGTTCTATCATTAGTTTTCAAGAATTTACCTATGTAGTTTCTCACACAGTGTTGTATTGATAGTTGCCAAGAAGTTACACAGGTAGATTCTCACACAAGGTTATAAGGCTAGTTTTGTAGAAGTTACATGTGTAGATTCTCACACAGTGTTTATATCGTTAGTTTTCCTTAAGTTACATATAGTTTCTCACACAGTTTTGTATCGTTAGTTTTGAATAAATTACACACGTAGATTCTCACACAGTGTGGTATCATTAGTTTTCAATAAGTTGCACCTGTATATTCTCACACAGCACTGTATCTTCTGTTTTCAATAATGTACATGTATCGAATCTCACACAGCGTTTTATTGTTAGTTTTCTATAAGGTAGACGTGTAGATTCTCATACAGCCTTGTATCCTTAATTTTCAAGAAGTTAGTATTTTATTTTCTAACACAGTGTTGTATGGCTAGTTTTCAAGTACTTACACTTATAGATTCTCACCCAGGATTGTATCGTTAGTTTTCAAGAAGGTAGACGTGTGGTTTCTCACACAGTGTTGAAATGTTTGTTTTCAAGAAGTTACGTTTACAGATTCTCACAAAGTATTTTATCATTAGTTTTCAATATGTTACACATATAGATTCTCACACAGCATTGTAGCGTTAGTTTTCAATACTTTGCAGTTGTAGAATCTCACACACTGTTGTATCATAAGTTTTCAATAAGTTACACCTGCAGATTCTTACACAGATTTGTATCGTTTTTTTCAATAAGATACACATGTAGTTACTTACACAGTAAGTAAGAAATCTTTAGTTTTCAATAAATTCCACCTGTAGATTCTCACACAGCTTGTATTGTTACTTTTCAAAAAGGTACACGTGTAGAATCTCACACAGCGTTGTATCATTAGTTTTCAATATGGTACACATGTTGAATCACACAGCGTTATATCATTAATTTTCAAGAAGTAATGCATGTAGTTACTCACACAGGGTTGTATTGATGGTTTTCAAGAAGTATTGCTTATAGACTCTCACGCAGAATTGTTTCAGTATTTTCAAGTAGTTACACTTGTAGTTTCTCACAAAAGGTTATAAGGCTAGTTTTGAAGAAGTTACATGTGTAGATTCTCACACAGTGATACATTGTTAGTTTTCCATAAGTTACACATGTAGATTATCACACAGCATTGTATTTTCAGTTTTCAATTAGTTACACGTGTAGCATGACACACAGCGTTGTACCATTAGTTTTCGATAAGGTACACGTGTAGAATCTCTGACAATGTTGTATCATTAGTTTTCAAGAAGTTAGGCATGTACTTTCTCACACAGAGTTGTTTCTCTAGTTTTCAAGAACTTACAGTTATAGATTCTCACACACTGATATGTTGTTAGTTATCATTGAAGTACGCATATAGATCCTCACACAGTATTGTATCGATAGTTTTCAAGAAGTTACTTTACAGATTCTCACACGGCGTTGTATCATTAGTTTTCAATATGTTACACATGTAGATTCTCACAAAGCGTTGTATCCATATTTTTCAATAAGCTACACATGTAAAGTCTCACACACGGTTGTATAGTTAATTTTCAATAAAGTACTGGTGTAGAATTTCACACATCTTTGAATCAATAGTTTTCAAAATATTACACCTGTAGATTCTCACACAGTATTTTATCGTAAGTTTTCAATAAGGTACAGGTGTAGATCCTGACACGGCGTTGTATCATTAGTTTTCAAGAAGTTAGGCATGTAGTCTCTAACACAGTGTTGTATAGCTAGTTTTCAAGTAGTTACACTTATAGATTCACACCCAGCATTGTATCGTTAGGTTTCAAGCAGGTAGATGTGTAGATTCTCATACAGTTTTGTAGCATTAGTTTTCAAGAAATTATGTTTACAGATTTTCACAAAGTATTGTTTCATTAGTTTCCAAGAAGTTATACTTGTAGATTTTTGAACTGTGTTGTATCGTTAGTTTTCAACTACTTATATGTGTAGATACTTACACAGTGTTGTATCTTTAGTTTTCAATAAGTTACACATGCAGATTCTCACACAGCATTGTATCATTTGTTTTCAATAAGATACACATGTAGAATCTCACACATCATTGTATACTTAGTTTTCACTAAGTTACACATACAGATTCTCACACAGCATTGTATCATTAGTTTTCGAAAAGATACACTTATAGAATCTCACACATCATTGTGTACTTAGTTTTCAATAAGTTACACGTGTAGAATATCACACAACATTGAATCGTTAGTTTTCAATAAGTTACACGTGTAGAATCGCCCACAGTGTTTTGTTGTTAGTTTTCAATAATTTACATGTGTCTATTCTCACACAGTGTTGTATCGTTAGTTTTCAATAAGTTACACCTGTAGATTCTCCCTCAGCGTTCTTTTATTAGTTTTCAATGAGGTACAAGTGTAGAATCTCAAACAGCATTGTTTCATTAGTTTTCAAGAAGCTATGCATGTAGCTTCTGACAGTGTTGTATCGTTAAATTTCAAGTAGTTACAATTATAGATTCTCACACAGTTTTGTATCGTTAGTTTTCAAGAAAATACACATGTCATTTCACACAGTGTTGTATCGATATTTTTCAAGAAGTTACCCGGGTAGATTCTCAGACTGTTTTGTATCATTAGTTTTTAATAAGGTACAAGTGTAGATTCTCAAACAGCATTGTATCGTTAGTTTTCAATAAGTTACACCTGTAGATTCTCACTCAGGTTTGTATCATTAGTTTTCAATAATGTATACGTGTAGAATCTCACACATCTTTGTATCGTTAGTTTTGAAGAATTTATGCATGACAGTTTCCAATGGGTGTCGCTTAAGATTCGTATACAGTGTTGTGTCCTCACTTTTCAATTATATACGCGTGTAGTTTCTCAAACAGTGTTGTATCGATAGTTTCCAAGAATTTACACATGTAGATTCTCACACAGTGTTGTACAGTTAGTTTTGAGGAAGTAACACGTGTTGATTCTCACATAGTGTTGTATCGTTAGTTTTCAAGAAATTACTCATGTAGCTCTCACACAGTGTTGTGTCGATAGTTTCCAGGAAGTTACAAGTTTAGATACTTAAACTGTGTTGTATCGTTAGTTTTCAATATGTTATATGTTTAGATTCTTACACAGTGTTCTATGTTTAGTTTTCAATAAGTTTCACCTGTAGATTCTCACACAGAGTTGTGATGTAAGTTGTCAATAAGGTATACATGTAGATTCTCAAAAAGCGTTGTATCGTTAGTTTTCAATAAGGTACATGTGTAGAGTTTCACACATTGTTGTATCGTTAGTTTTCAATAAGGTACTCGTGTAGAATCGCCCACAGTTTTGTGTTGTTACTTTTCCATAAGTTACACATGTAGTTTCTCACACAGTGTTGTATCTTTAGTTTTCAATAAGTTACACCTGTAGATTCTCCCTCAGTGTTCTGTTTTTAGTTTTCAATGAGGTACACCACTAGAATCCCAAACATCGTTGTTTCATTAGTTTTCAAGAAGCTATGCATGTAGCTTCTGACAGTGTTGTATCGTTAATTTTCAAGTAGTTACAATTATAGATTCTCACACAGTTTTGTATTGTTAGTTTTCAAGAAAATACGCAGGTCGTTTCGCACACAGTTTTGTATCGATATTTTTCAAGAAGTTGCCCTGGTAGATTCTCAAACTGTGTTGTATCATTAGTTTTCAATAATGTAAAAGTGTAGATTCTCAAACAGCATTGTATCGTTAGTTTTCAATAAGTTACACCTGTAGATTCTCACTCAGGTTTGCATCATTAGTTTTCAATAAGGTATACGTGTAGAATCTCACACATCTTTGTATCGTTAGTTTTGAAGAATTTATGCATGACAGTTTCCAATGGGTGTCGCTTAAGATTCGTATACAGTGTTGTGTCCTCACTTTTCAATTATATACGCGTGTAGTTTCTCAAACAGTGTTGTATCGATAGTTTCCAAGAATTTACACATGTAGATTCTCACACAGTGTTGTACAGTTAGTTTTGAGTAAGTAACACGTGTTGATTCTCACACAGTGTTGTATCGTTAGTTTTCAAGAAATTACTCATGTAGCTCTCACACAGTGTTGTGTTGATAGTTTCCAGGATGTTACAAGTGTAGATTCTTAAACTGTGTTGTATCGTTAGTTTTCAATATGTTATATGTTTAGATTCTTACACAGTGTTCTATGTTTAGTTTTCAATAAGTTTCACCTGTAGATTCTCACAAAGTGTTGTGATGTAAGTTGTCCATAAGGTATACATGTAGATTCTCAAAAAGCGTTGTATCGTTAGTTTTCAATAAGGTACATGTATAGAGTTTCACACATTGTTGTATTGTTAATTTTTAATAAGGTACACGTGTAGATTATCACACAGCTTTGTATGGTTAGTTTTCAATAAGTTACACGTGTAGAATCGCCCACAGTGTTGTGTTGTTACTTTTCCATAAGTTACACATGTAGTTTCTCACACAGTGTTGTATCTTTAGTTTTCAATAAGTTACACCTGTAGATTCTCCCTCAGCATTCTGTTATTAGTTTTCAATGAGGTACACCTCTAGAATCTCAAGTATCGTCGTTTCATTAGTTTTCAAGAAGCTATGCATATAGGTTCTGAAAGTGTTGTATTGTTAATTTTCAAGTAGTTACAATTATAGATTCTCACACAGTTTTGTTTCGTTAGTTTTCAAGAAAATACGCATGTCTTTCCAACACATTGTTGTATCGATATTTTTCAAGAAGTTACCCGGGTAGATTCTCAAACTGTGTTGTATCGTTAGTTTTGAAGAAGTTACACCTGTGGATTCTCACAGAGTTTTGTATCATTAGTTTTCAATAAGGTATATGTGTAGAATCTCGCACAGCGTTCTATGGTTAGTTTTCAATAAGTTACATGTGCAGAATCACACAGAGTGTTGTGTCCTTAGTTTTTAATTATTTACACATGTAGATTCCCACACAGTGTTGGATCGTTTGTTTTCAATAAGGTACACATGTAGAATCTCACACAGCTTTGTATCCTTTGTTTTCAATAAGGTTCAAGTGTAGAATCTCACACAGCCTTGTATCGTTAGTTTTCAAGAATTCACTCAGGTTGTTTCTTACACAGGGTTGTATCGTCAGTTTTTAATAATTTACACGTGTAGATTGTCACACAGCTTCATTGCTCCTTTTCAATAAGGTATACGTGTTGAATCTCACACATAGCTGTATCGTTAGTTTTCAATAAGGTACACGTGTAGAATCGCTCACAGCGTTTTATAATTAGTTTTCAATAAGTTACACGTGTAGATTATCATACAGCATTGTAGAGTTAGTTTTCAATAAAGTATACATGTAGAATCTCACACAGATTTTTCTCGCTAGTTTTCAATAAGTTACATGTGTTGAATCTCACACAGCATTATATCCTTAGTTTTCAATAATTTACACGTGTAGATCATCACACAGCGTTATAGCGTTAGTTTTCAACATGTAGTTTCTCACACAGTGTTTTATCGATAGTTTCCTATAAGTTACACATGTAGATACTGCCACAGTGTTGTATCGTTAGTTTTGAAGAAGTAACACAAGTAGATTCTCACAAAGTGTTGGATCATTAGTTTGCAAGAAGTTACAAGTGTAGTTTCTCAAACAATGATGTGTCATCCGTATTCAATAATTTGCCCATGTAGATTCATTCTCACACAGTGTTGCATCGTTAGTTTTCAATAAGGTACACCTGTTGAATCAAACACAGAGTTGTGTCATTAGTTTTCCAAATTTACACCTGTAGATTATCACACAGCATTGTAGCGTTATTTTCAACATGTTATATGTGTAAAAACACACACAGTGTTGTGTCATTAGTTTTCAATAATTTATACGTGTAGATTCTCACACTGTGTTGGATCGTTAGTTTTCAATATGTTCCACTTGTAGATTCTCACACAGCATTATATCATTATTTTTCAATATGGTACACATGTAGATTCTCACATATTGTTGCATCATTAGTTTTCAATAATGTACACATGTAGAATCTCACAGAGTTGTATTATTAGATTTCATGAAGTTCCACGTGTAGTTCCTCACGAGTGTGCATTGATGATTTTCAACTAGGATAGCTTATAGAGTCTTGCATAGAGTTGATTCGTTACTTTTCAACAAGTTTCACATGTAGTTCCTCACACAAGGTTATAAGGCTAGTGTTGAAGAATTTACATGTTTATATTCTCACACAGTGTCATATCGTTAGTTTTCCACATGTTACACATGTGGTTTCTCACACAGTGTTGTTTCGTTAATTTTCAATATGATACACATGTAGATTCTCACACAGCGTTGTATCATTAGTTTACAACACGGTACACATGGAGAATCTCACAAGCTTTGTATCGTTAGTTTTCCATAAGTTACATGTGTAGATTATCACACAGTGTAGTATCATTAGTTTTCAATAAGTTTCACGTGTAGAATCTCACACAGCATTGTATCGTTAGTTTTCAATAAGTTACTTCCTCATACAGTGTTGTATTGATATTTTCCAAGAAGTTATAGATGTAGTTTGTCACACAAGGTTTATAAAGATAGTTTTGAAGATGTTACATGTGTAGAATCTCACACAGCGTTTTATAGTTAGTTTTCAATAAGGTACACGTGTAGATTCTCCCACAGCTTGTATTGCTAGTTTTCAATATGGTACATATTTTATATCTCACACGTGTAGAATCGCACACAGCATTGTATCATTAGTTTTCAAGGAGTTACGAATGTATTTCCTCGCACAGTGTTGAATTGATGGTTTTCAAAACGTATCGCTGAAGATTCGCATGCAGTGTTGTTTTGTTAGTTTTCAACAAGTTACACATATAGTTTCTCACACAGCATTGTGTCCTTAGTTTTCAATTAGGTACAGGTGTAGCATCTCACACAGCATTGTATCAAAAGTTTTCTAGAGTTTAAGCATGTAGTTCCTCACTCAGTTTTGGATTAATGTTTTTCAAGGCATATCGCTTAAGATTCGCATACAGTGTTGAGTCGTTAGTTTTCAATAAGATACACAAGTAGTTTCTCACACAGTGTTGTATAATCACTTTTCAATAAGTTACACGTGTAGATTCTCACACAGTGTTTTGTCGTTAGTTTTCAAGAAATTACGCGTGTAATTTCTCACACAGTTTTGTGTCAATAGATTCCAAGAAGTTACACAGGTAGATTCTCAAACAGTGTTGTATCGTTAATTTTCAATAAGGTACACGTGTAGGTTCTCAGACAGTGTTGGATCGTTTGTTTTCAATAAGTTACACCTGAAGATTCTCATCCAGCATTGTATCATTAGTTTTCAAGAATTTACAAATGTAGTTTCTCACACAGTGTTGTGTCGTGTGTTTTCAAGAAGATACACTTATAGATTCTCACACATTTGTGTAACATTATTAATCAAGTAGGTACCCATGTAGAATCTCACACAGCGTTGGGTTCAGTTTTCAATAAGTTACACCTGTAGATTCTCAAAGAGCGTTGTGGCCTTACATTTCAATAAGGTACACGTGTAGAATCTCACACAGTTTGTGTCTTTAGTTTTCAATTAGGTACATGTTTAGAAACTCAAACAGAATTGTATCGTTAGTTTTCAAGAATTTATTCATGTAGTTCCTCACAAAGTATTGTATCGCTAGTTTTCAAGTAGTTACTCTTACAGATTCTCACACAGTGTTGTATCGTTAGTTTTCAATAAGGTACACGAGTAGAATCTCACACAGTGTTGTAATTTCAGTTTTTAATATATTACATGTGTAGAATATCACACAGTGTTATAGCATTAGTGTTCAATAAGTTACACGAGTATAATCGCACACAGTATGTGTTGTTATTTTTCAATTTGGTGCACATGTAGAATCTCACACAGCATTGTTTCGTTAGTTTTCAATAAGGTACACGTGTAGAATCTCACACAGCAGTGTATTATTAGTTTTCAAGAAGTTATGCGTATAGTTCCTCTCACAGTGTTGTTTTGTTGGTTTTCAAGAAGTATCGCTTATAGATTCTCAAACAGAGTTATTACTTTAGTTTTCAACAAGTTACGCATTTACCCTCTCATACAGTGTTGTATTGATAGTTTCCAAGATGATAAAGGTGTAGCTTCTCACACAAGGTTATAAGGCTAGTTTTGAAAAAGTTACCTGTGTAGATTCTCACACAGTGTTATATATTTACTTTTCAATATATTACACCTGTAGATTCTCACACAGCTTGTATTGCTAGTTTTCAATAAGGCACACGTGTTGAATCTCACACAGCATGGTTTTGTTTGTTTTCAATAAGGTACAGGCGTAGAATCTCACCCAGCGTTGGATCATTAGTTTTTAAGAAGTTACACATGTAGTTCCTCACACAGTGTTGTATTGATGGTTTTCAAGAAGTATCGCTTATAGAAACACATAGTTGTTTCATTAGTTTTCAACAAGTTACACATGTAGATTCTCACACAAGTTTATAAGGATAGTTAGAAAAAAGATACATGTATAGATTCTCACACAGTGTTTTAACGTTTGTTTTCCATATGTTACACATGAAGTTTCTCACACAGTGTTTTAACGTTTGTTTTCAGTAAGGTACATATGTAGATTCTCAAACAGCATTGTATCATTAGTTTTCAATAACATACACGTGTAGATTCTCACAAAGTGTTGTATCATTATTTTTCAAGAAGTTACCCGTGTAGTTCCTCACACAGTGTTGTATTGATGGTTTTCTAGGGGTATCGCTTAAGATTCCCATAAAGGGTTGTGTTGTTATATTTCAATAAGATATGCATGAATTTTCTCACACAGTGTTGTATCGATAGTGTCCAAGAAGTTACACTTGTAGATTCTCACACAGTGTTGTATAGTTTATTTAGAAGAAATAGCATGTTTACATTCTCACACAGTGTTGCATCGTTAGTTTTCAAGAAGTTACACGTGTAGTTTCATACAAAGTGTTGTATCATCAGTTTTCAACATTTTACACGTATAGATTCTCACAAAGTTTTGTATGGTTAGTTATCAAGAAATTATACATGTAGATTCTCACATAGTTTATGTCGATAGTTTTCCAGAAGTTACACAGGTAGATTCTCAAACTGTGTTGTATCGTTTGTTTTCAATAACGTTCACGTGTAGAATCTCACACAGCATTGTATTGTTAGTTTTCAATAAGTTACACATGTAGATTATCACACAGCATGGTATAGCGTTAGTTTTCCATAGGTCCCATGTGTAGAATCGCACACAGTTTTGTGTTGTTAGTTTTTAATTATTTACACTTTTAGATTCTCACAAAGTGTTGGATCGTTTGTTTTCAATAAGTTTCACCTGTAGATTCTCACAGAGCTTTGTATCGTTAGTTATCAATAAGGTACACTTGTGGATTCTCACACAGCATTGTATCGTTAGTTTTCAATAAGGTACACGTGTACAATCTCACATGTCGTAGTATCGTTCGTTTCCAATAAGTTACAGGTGTAGAGTCTCAAACAGCGTTGTATCATTAATTTTCAAAATGTTATGAATGTTTTTCCTCACACAGAGTTGTATTGATGGTTTTCAAGGAGTATCGCTTATACATTTTCACACAGATTTGTTTCATTAGTTTTCAACAAGGTACACATGTTTCTCAAACAGGGTTATAAGGCTAGTTTTGAAGAAGTTACATGTGTATATTCTCACACAGTATTTTATCGTTAGTTTTCAATAAGGTACACGTGCAGATTCCCACACAGCATTGTATCATTAGTTTTCAATAAGGTACATGTTTACATTCTCACACAGTGTTGTATCATTAGTTTTCAAGAAGATACATATGGAGTTCCTCAAAGTGTTGTAATGATGGTTTTCAAGGGGTATTGCTTAAGATTCGCATACAGTGTTGTGTCGTTAATTTTCATTAAGATACGCAAGTAGTTTCTCACACAGTGTTGTATCAATATTTTCCAAGAAGTTACACATATAGATTCTCACACAGTGTTGTATCATAAGTTTTGAAGAAGTAACACGTGTAAACTCTCACAGAGTGTTGTATCGTTAGTTTTCAAGAAGTTACACGTGTAGTTTCTCACACAGTGTTGTATCTTTTTTACAATAAGTTACAGGTGTAGAATCTCACACATCGTTGTATCGTTAGTTTTCAATAAGGTACACGTGTAGAATCTCACATAGTGTTGTATCATTAGTTTTCATGAAAGTACGAATGATTTCCCTCACACAGTGTTGTATAAATGGTATTCAAGAAGTATCACTTACAGATTCTCACACAGAATTGTTTCATTAGTTTTAAACAATGTACACATTTAGTTTCTCACGCAAGGTTATAAGGCTAGTATTGAAGAAGTTACATGTGTAGATTATCACACAGTGTTATATCGTTAGTTTCCCATATGTTACACATGTATTTTCTCACACAGTGTTTTATCGATAGGTTTCAATATGGTACATGTGTAGATTCTCACACAGTGTTGTACAGTTTTTTTTCAAGAAGTTATGCATGTAGTTCCTCACACAGTGTTGTATTGATGATTATCAAGGGGAATCACTTAAGATTCACATACAGTGTTGTGTCATTAGTTTTCAACATGTTACACATGTAGTTAATCACACAGTATTGTATCGATAGTTTCCAAGAAGTTACATATGTAGATTCTCAACCATTGTTCTATCTTTAGCTTTGAAGAAGTAACATCTGTAGATTCTCACACAGTGTTGTATCGTTGGCTTTCAAGAAGCTACACAAATAGATTCTCACACAGTGTTGTATCGTTAATTTTCAAGAAGTTAAACACATATATTCTCACACAGTGTTTTATGGTTTGTGTTCAAGGAGTTAAACACGTAGTTACTCAACTGGGTTTTATGATTTGTCTTCAAGAAGTTAGACGTGTATATCCTCACACAGGGTTACATAGTTTTCAATAAGTTACACATGTAGATTCTCACACAGTGTTGTAACGTGAGTTTTCAAGAAGATACTAATGTAGTTTCTTAAACAGAGTTATTTCGTTAGATTTCAAGATGTTATGCGTGTAATTTCGAACTCAGTGTTGCATCACTGGTATTCAACAAATTACGAATATAGATTCTCACACAGTATTGTATCGTTAGTTTTCAAGTAGTTACTAATGTAGTTTCTCACTCAGAATTATTTGGGTAGTTTTGCAAATGTTATGCGTTGAGTTTTGAACTAATTGTTTTATTGTTAGTTTTCAAGAAGAGATGAATATAGAATTTTCACACAGCGTTTTATCATTAGTTTTCAATAAGTTACACGTGTAGATTCTCACACAGTGTTGTATCATTAATTTTCAATAAGAAACACATGTAGATATCACACAGTGTTGTATCCTGAGTTTTCAAGGGGTACAAATATAGATTCTCACACAGGGTTGTATCATTAGTTTTCAATAAGTTACACGTGTAGATTATCACACAGTGCTGTTTCTATATTTTTCAATAAGATACCCGTGTAGATTCTCACACAGAGTTCTATCTTTAGTTTTCAAGTAGTTACACATGTAGATTCTCACGCAGTGTTGTATCGTTATTTTTCAAGAAGTTACTAATTTAGTTTCTGACACAGTTATTTCATTATTTTTCAAGAAGTTATGCCTGTAGTTGCAAAGTCAGTGTTGTAATGTTAGTTTATCAGATTCTCAGAAAGAGTTGTATTGTTAGTCTCCAGGAAGTTACATGTGTAGATTCTCAAACAGTGTTGTATATTTTTTCAAGAAATTACACTTGTAGAATCTCACACAGTGTTGTATCGTTAGTTTTCAATAAGTTACAGGTGAAGATTCTAACAAAGCTTTGTATTGTTAATTGTCCAAAAGATACACATATAGATTATCACACAGTGCTGCATCAATAATTTTCAATAGGATACCCGTGTAGATTCTAACACAGAGTTGTATTGTTAGTTTTCCAGAAGTTACACAGGTAGTTTCTCACACAGTGTTGTATCATTTGTTTTCAAGAAGTTACACTTGTAGAATATCACACAATGTTGAACCCTTAGTTTTCAATAAGTTACTCTTGAAGATTCTCACACAGTGTTGTATCATTTGTTTTCAAGAAGTTAAACATGTAGTTTCTCACACAGTGTTCTATGGTTTGTTTTCAAGAAGATACACTTTAGATTCTCCCACAGGATTTTATCGTTAGTTTTCAATAAGTTACACTTGTGGGTTCTCACACAATGATGTATCATTAATTTTCATTAATATACACGTATAGATTCTCACACAGTGTTGTATCGTTAGTTTTCAAGATGTTACTAATATAGTTTCTCACACAAGAGTTATTTTAAAAATTGCATTTTTAGATTATCACACAGGGATCGATTGATAGTTTTCAAGAAGTTAATCATGTAGTTTCTCACACAGTGTTGTATGGTTTGTTTTCAGGATGTTACACTTTAGAATCTCCCACAAGATTGTATCATTACTTATCAAGAAGTTACTACTGAATTTTCTCACACAGAATTATTTCGGTTTTTTTCCAAATGTTATGCGTGTAGTTTCGAACTCAGTTTTGTATCGTTAATTTTCAAGAAGTGACGAATATAGATTCTCACACAGAGATTTATGGTTAGTTTCATGAAGTTACCCACATAGTTTCTCACACAAGGTTTTATCTTTAATTTTCAAGAAGTTAAAAACGTAGTTTCTAGCACAGTATTGTGTGGTATGTTTTCAAGAAATTACTAACGTATTTTCTCAAACAGAGTTATTTAATTATTTTCTAAGAAGTTATGCATGTAGATTCTAACTCAGTGTTGTATCGTTAGTTTTCGAGTAGTTACGAATATAGATTCTCACATGGTGTTTTATTGATATTTTTCAAGAAGGCAAACATGTAATTTCTCACAAAATGTTTAGTGGTTTTTTTCAAGAACATACAAGTGTAGATGCCCACACAGTGTTGTATCTTTAGTTTTCAAGCAGTTTCACTTATAGTATCTCACACCGTGTTGTGTGGTTTGTTTTCAAGAAGATACACTTGTAGATTCTCACACAGTGTTTTATCCTTAATCTTCAAGAAGTTTAAACATGTGGTTTCTCCCTCAGTATTGTATCATTAGATTTCAATAAGCTAAAACATGTAGATCTCACACAGTGTTGTGTAGTTTGTTTTCAAGAAGTTACTGAAGTAGTTTCTCACACAGTGTTGTATCATTAGATTTCAAGAAGTAACTAATGTAGTTTTTCCCACTGTGTTGTTTTGTTAATTTTCAAGAAGTTATGCGTTTAGTTTCAAACTCAGTGTTGTTTTGTTACTTTTAAAGAAGTTACAAACATAGATTCTCACACAGTGTTTTATTGTTAGCTTTGTAGAAGGTAAACACATAGTTTTTCACACAGTGTTGCATGGTTTGTTTTCAAGAAGTTACTAATGTAGTTTCTCATACAGAGTTAGTTCATTAGTTTCACAGAAGTTATGCATGTAGTTTCGAACTCAGTGTTGTATCGTTATTTTTAAAGGAAGTTACGAATATAGATTCTCAAACAGTGTGGTGTCGTTAATTTCTAGATGTTAAACATGTATTTCCTCACGTAGTTTTGTATCATTTGTTTTCAATATGTTACACTTGTAGATTCTCACACAGGGTTGTATCATTCATTTTCAATAAGTCACACATGGAGATTCTCACACAGTTTTGTATCATTGATTTTCAATAAGATACACGTGTAGGTTTTCATACAGTCTTGTATCGTTGGCTTTCAAGAAGCTACACAAATAGTTTCTCACACAGTGTTGTATCGTTAATTTTCAAGAAGTTAAACACGTATATTCTCACACAGTTTTTTATGGTTTGTTTTCAAGGAGTTAAACACGTAGTTACCCAAACGGGTTTCAAGATGTTATGTGTATAATTTCGAACTCAGTGTAGCATCGCTGGTATTCAACAAATTACAAGTATAGATTCTCACAGAGTGTTGCATCGTTAGTTTTCAAGAAATTCCTAAAATACTTTCTCACACAGTGTTGTATTGTTAGATTTCAAGAAGTTATGAATATAGATTCTCACACAGTGTTGTATCTTCAGTTTTCAAGAAGGTAAACACGTAGTTTCTCACACAGTGTAGTATGGTTTGTTTTCAAGAAATTACACTTGCAAAGCCGGGCGGTGGTGGCGCACGCCTTTAATCCCAGCACTCGGGAGGCAGAGGCAGGTGGATCACTGTGAGTTCGAGGCTGGGCTAGACCGACAGCCTCCAAAACAATACAGAGAAACCCTGTCTCGTAAAAAAAAACAAAAAAAAACAAAAACAAGAAATTACACTTGCAGATTCTCACAGAGGGTTGGATCATAAGTTTTCAATAAGTTACACGTGTAGATTCTCTCACAGTTTTGTATCATTATTTTTGTAGAAGTTAATCATATAGTGTTTCACATAGTGTTGCATTGTTTGTCTTCAAGCACTTACACATGTAGTTTCTAACACTGTGCTGTATCGTTAGTTTTCAATAAGTTAAACGTGTAGATTCTCACTCAGTGTTGTATCGTTATTTTTGTAGAAGTTAATCACGTAGTGTTTAACATAGTGTTGCATCGTTTGTCTTCTAGTACTTATGCATGTAGTTTCTAACACTGTGCTGTATCGTTAGTTTTCAATAAGTTACACGTTTAGATTCTCACACGGTGTTGTATCATTAGTTTTCAAGAAGTTACTCAAACAGAATTATTTCATTAGTTTCCAAGGCATTTTGCGTGTAGTTTCCTACTCATTGTTGTTAGTTTTCAAGAAGTTACGAGTATAGATGCTCAAATGGTGTTGTATCAGTAGTTTTCAATAAGTTAAACACGTCATTTCTTACACAGTGTTGAGTGGTTTGTTTTCAAGAACTTACATATGTAGATTCTCACACAGTGTTGTATCCTTAGTTTTCAAGAAGTTACACACATAGATTCTACACTTTGTTGTATCATTAATTTTCAAGAAATTACCTATATAGATTCTCACACAGAGTTGTATCATTAGATTTCAAGAAGTTACACACTTAGTTTCTCACACAGTGTTATATTGTTTGTTTTCAAGAACTTTCACATATAGTTTCTAATACTGTGCTGTAATGTTAGTTATCAATAAGTTATACGTGTACATTGTCAAACAGTGATCTATTTTAAATTTCAATAAGATACACGTGCAGATTCTCACATAGTTGTGTATCGTTGCTTTTCAAGAAGTTCCTAATGTAGTTTCTCACACAGAATTATTTCATTATTTTCCAAGAAGCTATGCGTGTCATTTAGAATTCTTTGTTGTATCGACATTTTTCAATAATATACCAATATAAATTCTCACACAGTGTTGTATCATTATTTTTCAAGAAGTTACACACGTATTTTCTCACACAGTGCTGTATAGTTCGTTTTCTAGAAGTTGCCCTTGTAGATTCTCACAGAGGATTGTACCATTAGTTTTCAATAAGTTACATGTGTAGATTCTCAATCAGTGTTGTATCTTTAGTTTTCAAGAAGTTAAACACGTAGTTTCTCACAAAGTGTTGTTTGGTTTTTTTTCAAGATCTTACACTTATAGATCCTCACATAGGGTTTTATCGTTAGTTTTCAATAAGTTACAGGTGTATGTTCGTACATACTGTTGTATCATTAATTTTCAATAAGATACACATGTAGATTATCACACAGTGTTGTATCGTCAGATTTCAATAAGTTACTAAAGTGCTGTATCACACAGTTTTGTATCATTAGTTTTCAAGATGTTACAAATATAGATTCTCACACAGTGTTGTATCATATGTTTTCAAGACTTTACACTTGTTTCTCACACAGGGTTGCATCATTAGTTTTTAATAAGTTACACGTGAAGATTCTCACACAGTATTGTATCTTTATTTTTCAAGATGTTACGAATATAGATTCTCACACAGGTTTGTATTGTTACTTTTCAATATGATACACATGTAGTTTCTCACAAAGGGTTGTACCGTTAGTTTTCAATAAGTTACAATTTCAGATTCTCACACAGTGTTGTATCGTTTGTTTTCAAGAAATTATATGTGTAGATTCTCAGACAGTGTTGTGATCTTTATTTTCAAGAAGTTACACATGTAGATTGAAACACAGAGTTGTATCGTTACTTTTTCAGACGATACACGTATTGATTCTGAGACAGTGTTGTATCGTTAGTTTTCAATTAGTTACATATGTAGTTTCTCACACAGAGTTGTATCATTAGTTGTCAAGTACTTACACATGTCGTTCCTCACATATTGTTGTATCTTTAGGTTTCAATAAGTAGATTGTTAGTTTTCCAGATGTTAATAATGTAGTTTCTCACACAGAGTCATTTCGTTAGTTTTCAAGAAGTTATGCATGTAGTTTTGAACTCAGTCTTGTAATGTTAGTTTTCATGAAGTTACACTTGTATATTCTCTCACAGTGTTGTATCATTAGTTTTCAAGATGTTATGCATGTACTTTCTCAAACAGTGATGTGTGGTTAATTTTTATAAATTACACGTGGAGATACTCACACTGTGTTGTATCATTAGTTTACAAGAACTTAGGTATATGGATTCTCACTCAGTGTTGTATCGTTAATTTTCAATATATTATAAGAACTTAGGTATATGGATTCTCACTCAGTGTTGTATCGTTAATTTTCAATATATTATATGTGTGGATTCTCATACCCTGTTGTATCATTAGTTTTCAAGAAGTTATGCTTTCAGTTTAGAACTCAGTGTTGTATCGTGAGATTTCAAGAAGTTATGCATGTAGATTTTCACACAGTGCTCTATTGTTAGTTTTCAATAGGTTACGATTATAGATTCTAACACAATGTTGTATCATTTGTTTTCAAGTTGTTACTAACATAGTTTCCCACAAAGGGTTGTTTCCTTTGTTTTCAATAAGTTACACTTGTAGATGTGCAGGCAGCTTTGTATCGATAGTTTGCAAGATGTTAAGCATGTAATTTCTCACACTCTGGTGTATCATTAGTTTTCAAGAAGTTACACATGTAGTTTCTCACACAGTGTTGTATAGTTAGTTTTCAAGGAGTTACACGTGTAGATTCTTAGAGAGTGTTGAGTAATTTATTTTCAAGAAGTTAAGCATATAGATTCAAACACAGGGTTGTATCATTACTTTTCAATAAGATACACGTGTAGTTTCTCACACAGTGTTGTATCATTGTTTTTCAATAAGTTACACATGTAGATTCGCACACAGTGTTTATCTTTAATTTTCAATAAGATACACGTGTAGATTCTCACACAGTGTTGTATCCATGCTTTTCATGGAATTACGCATGAAGTTTCTCATAGAGCTTTATATAGTTTGTTTTCAAGAAGTTAGGCATGTAGATTATCACAAAGTGTTGTACCGTTAATATTCAAGAAGTTACATTTATAGATTCTCACATAGTGTTGTATCGTTAGTTTTCAAGAAGTTCCAAATATAGATTTTCACACAGTGTTTTATTATTGGTTTTCAAGAAGTTAAATATGTAGTTTCTCACACAGTGTTGTATTCTTTGTTTTCAAGAAGTTACACTTGTAGATTCTCACAGAGGGTTGGATCGTTATTTTTCAATACGTTACACGTGTAGATTCTCACACCGTGTTGTATTGTTAATTTTCAGTAAGATACACGTGTAGTTTCTCACACAGTGTTGCATATTTAGTGTTCAAGAAGTAAAATACATAATTTCGTATGCAGTATTATATGGTTTCTTTTCAAGAAGTTACACATGTAGATTTTCACACAGTTTGTATGATTAATTTTCATTAAGATACACGTGTAGATTCTCACACAGTGTTGTATCGTTGGTTTTCAAGACGTTAAACATATAGATCCTGAAACAGTGTTCTATTTTTAATTTTTGAGAAATTACACATGTAGGTTCTCAACCCTAACCCTAACCTTAACCCTAACCCTAAACCTAAACTTAACCCTAACCCTAACTCTAAATGTAACACTATACCTAACACTATCCCCAACCCTAAACCTAACGCTACCCGTGAGTTTTCAATACTTACACCTGAATGCTTTCATAGAGTTTTGTAAAGTTAGTTTACAATAAGTTACAAGTATACATTCCCACACAGTGTTGTATCATTACTTTTCATGGAATTACGCATAAAGTTTCCCATAGAGTTTTCTATAGTTTGTTTAACAAGAAGTTAAGCATGTAGATTATCACACAGAATTTATGCTTATAGAATCTCACACCGAGGTGTATCGTTCGTTTTCAAGAAGTTACAATTGTAGATTCTGACAGAGGGTTGTTTCGTTAGTTTTCAAGAATTTACATATGTAGATTCTCACACTGTGTTGTGTGGTTTGTTTTCAAGAACTTAAATATGTAGTTTCTAACACTGTGTTGTATCATTAGTTTTGAATAAGTTACACGTGTAGATTCTCACACAGGTTTGTATCATTAATTTTCAATAAGATATAAGTGTAGATTCGCACACAGTGTTTTATCTTTAGTTTTCAAGAAGTTACTTATGTAGTTTCTCACACAGTTATTTCCGTAGTTTTCAAGAAGTTATGTGTGTATTTTCAAACTCAGTGTTGTATCGTTAGTTTTCAAGAAGTTAAGAATATAGATTCTCACACAGTGTTGTATCGTTAGTTTTCAAGAATTTACACGTGTAGATTCTCACTCAGCATTGTATTGTTTCTTTTCATGGAATTACGCATGAAGTTTCTCATAGAGCTTTATATAGTTTGTTTTCAAGAAGTTAGGCATGTAGATTATCACAAAGTGTTGTACTGTTAATATTCAAAATTTACGTTTATAAATTCTCACACAGCCTTGTATCATTGGTTTTCAAGAAGTTACACTTGTAGATCTCACACTGGGTTTTATCCTTAGTTTTGAATATGTTACTCGTGTAGATTCTCACACTGTGTTGTATCGTTAGTTTTCAAGAAGTTAAACATGTAGAGTTTCTCAAGCAGGGTTGTATCGTTGGTTTTCAAGAAGTTCAGCATATAGATTCTCATACAGTATTCTATCATTAATTTTCAAGAAGTTACACATGTAGGTTCTCAACCCTAACCTTAACCCTAACCCCAACCCAAACACTAAACCTAACCCTAACCCTTACCCTAACACTAACCCTAACTGTTAGGTATCAAGTAGTTACATATGGAGTTTTCCAAAGTGTTTTGTACAGTTAGTTTTCTGTAAGTTATGAGGATAGATTCTCACACAGTGTTGTATCGTCAGTTTTCATGTAGTTAAGCATGAAGTTTCTCATATAGATTTAAATATTTAGTTTTCAAGAAGTTACCCATGTAGATTCTCACACAGTGTTGTATCGTTTGTTTTCAAGAAGTTAATAATATAGTTTCTCACAGAGAGTTATTTTGTTAGTTTTCAAGAAATTTTGTGTGTAGTTTCGAACTCAGTGTTGTATAGTTAGTTTTCAATCATTTTCCCATGCAGTTTCTCACACAGGGTTATGTTCAAGAGTTTAAGCGAATAGATTCTCATACAGTGTTTTATCATTAATTTTCGAGAAGTTACACATGTGGTTCTCAAGCCTAACCCTAACCCTAAGCCTCATCCTAATCCTAAAATAAACCTGAACCTTAACACAAAACTTAACCCTAACTCTAAACCTAACACTAACCCTAACCGGAAGCATAACCCTAACGCTAGGCCTACACCTAACCCTAACCCTAAAAATAACACTAATGCGAACCCTACACTAACCCTAACCCAAACCCTACCAGTTAGGTTTCAAGTAGGTACACATGGAGTTTTGCATAAAGTTTTGTACAGCTAGTTTTCAATAAGCTATGCATATAGATATTCACACAGTGAACCTAACCATAAATCCACCCTAACCCTAACCTTAACAGAAACCCTAAAGCTAACCCTAACCCTAAATCTAACCCTAACACTATACCTAACCCTAAACCTAACTCAAATCCTAACACTACCAGTTAGGTTTCAATTAGTTATGCCTGGAGTTTTGCATAGAGTATTGTAAAGTTAGTTTTCAATAAGTTACAGTTGTAGATACTCACACAGTGTTGTGTCGTTGATTTTCTATAAGATACACTTATAGATTTTCACACAGTGAGTGTTGTATCGTTGCTTTTCATGGAATTATACGTGAAGTTTTTCATAAAGAATTATATAGTTTGTTTTCAAGAAGTTATGCATGTAGATTCTCACACAGTGCTGTACCGTTAATTTTCAAGAAGTTACACTTACAGATTCTCACACAGTGCTGTATCGTTAGTTTTCAAGAAGTTACAATTGTAGATTCTCACACAGGGTAGCATTGTAAGTTTTCAAGAAGTTACATTTCTAGATTCTCACACACAGTTGTGTTGATATTTTTCAATAAGGTACACGGGTAGATTCTCAAACAGCGCTCTAGTGTAAGTTTTCAATAAGTTACAGTTGTAGATTCTCACACAGCATTGTATCATTACTTTTCATTAGTTACATGTGTACATAATTACACAGTGTTGTATCTATAGTTTTCAATAAGTTACACATCTGTAGATTCTCACACAGCATTGTGTTGTTATTTGTCAATAAGGTCCACGTGTAGAATCTCACACAGCATTGTATCATTAGTTTTCAATAAGGTACACGTGTAGAAACTAAAACAGTATTTTATCATTTGTTTTCAAGAAGTTAAGCTGCAGTTTCTCACACAGTGTTGAATCTCTAGTTTTCAAGTAGTTATACCTATAGATTCTAACACCGTGTTGTATCATTAGTTATCAATAAGGTACATGTGTAGATTCTCACACACCGTTGTGTCATTAGTTTCAATAGGGTACACGTGTAGAATCTCACACATCTCTGTGTTGTTAGTTATCAATAAGACACATGTGTAGATTCTCACACAGCGTTGCATCTTTAGTTTTCAATAAGGTACACGTGTAGAATATCATACTGCATTGTTTGATAGTTTTCAATAAGGTACAGGTGTAGAATCTCACACAGTGTTGTATCATTTGTTTTCAAGAAGTTATGCATGTAGTTCTTCACTGTGTTGTATTGATGATTTTCAAGAAGTATCGCTTATAGATTCTCACAGTGTTGTTTGGATAGTTATCAACTAGTTATGCATTTACAATCTGACACAGTGTTTTATCCTTAATTTTCAATAAAAACACGTGTAGATTCTCACATAGTGTTGTATCGATAGTTTTCATGAAGTTACGAATACAGATTATCACACAGAATTATTTCATTAGTTTTCAAGAATTTATGTGTGTAGTTTCTCACATAGCGTTGTATCGTTTGTTTTCAAGAAGTTATGCTTTTAGGTTCTCACACTGTGTTGTATCATTAGTTTTCAAGAAGTTGCTTATATAGATTCTCAGACAGTGTTGTATAGTTTGTTTTTAAGCAGTTAACATGAATATTCTCACATAGTGATGTATCATTAGTTTTAAAGCAGTTTCCCATGTAGTTTCTCACCCAGGCTTGTTCTATCATTCTATCGTTAATTGTCGAGAAGGTACAAATGTAGATTCTCAACCCTAACCCTAACCCTAACCCAACCGTAACCCTAAACCTAACCCTAACCCTAACCTAACTCTAACTCTGACCCTAACCCTAAACATATTCGTAACCCTAATCCTAACCCTAACACTATTCCTAAACCCTAAACCTAACTCTAACCCTAACACTACCAGTTAGGTTTCAAGTAGTTATGCCTGGAGTTTTGCATAGAGTTTTGTACAGTTAGTTTTCAATAAGTTACAGTTGTAGATTCTCACACTGTTTTGTATCGTTTATTTTCTATATGGTTCACTTATTGATTTTCACACAGTGTTGTATCGTTACTTTTCATGTAATTACGTCTGAAGTTTTCATAGGGAATTATATAGTTTGTTTTCAAGAAGTTACGCATGTAGATTATCACACAGTCTTGTAATGTTAGTTTTCAAGAAGTTGCACTTGTAGTTTCTAACACTGTGCTGTATCGTTAGTTTTGAATAAGATACACGTGTAGATTCTCACACAATGTTATATCGTTAACTTTAAAGAAGTTACTAATGTGGTTCCTCACGCAGAATAATTTCATTAGTTTTCAAGAAGTTATGTGTTTAGTTTCGAACTCAGTGTTATATCCTTAATTTTCAAGAACTTATGAATATAGATTATCATAAAGTGTTTCATCGTTATTGTTCAAGATGTTAAACACGTACTTTCTCACACAGTGTTGAATGGTTTCTTTCCAAGAAGTTACACTTGCAGATTCTCATAAAGTTTGTATCGTTAGTTTTGAATAAGTTAAAGGTGTAGCTTCTCACACAGAGTTGTATCGTTAATTTTCATTAGTATATACGTGTAGATTCTCACACAATGTTGTATCATTAGATGTCATGAAGTTATGCACGCAGTTCCTCACACAGTGTTGTATTGATGGTTTTCAAGAGGTATCGCTTAATATTCACATACAGTGTTGTATCGTTAGTTTTCAATAAGATATGCATGTAGTTTCTCACACAGAGTTTTATCGATACTTTTCAAAAAGTTACACGTGTAGATACTTACACAGTGTTGTATGTTTACTTACACGGATAGATTCTCAAACAGTGTTGTATCATTAGTTTTCAATAGGTTACACGTGTAGAATCTCACACATTGTTGTTTCATTACTTTTGAAGAATTTTGCATGTAGTTTCTCATACAGTGATGTATCACTTGTTTACAAGTAGTTACACTTTTAGGTACTCACAGATTTTTGCATTGTTAGATATTAATAAGTTACACCTGTAGATTCTCACACAGCATTGTATCGATAGTTTTCAATAAGGTACATGTGTAGATTCTCACACATTTTTGTATCGTTAGTTTTCAATATTGTACACGTGTAGAATCTCACAGAGCGTTGTGTCATTAGTTTTCAAGAAGTTACGCATGTAGTTCCTCACACAGTGTTGTACTGATGGTTTTCAAGAAGTATCGCTTTTAGATTCTCACACAGAATTGTTTTGGTAGTTTTCAACAAGTTGTTGTATGAATGGGCAACTTTTGAATATATTATTAAGAGTGGAGTTGCTGAATTGTGGTAGGTTTATTCCCATTTTTCTGCGGAATCTCAATCTTGATTTCCAAAGTGGCTGAACAAGTTGGAACTCCAACCAGCAATGGAGGAGTGTCCCCCTTTCACCACATCCTCTCCAGCATAAATTGTCGTTGGTGGTTTGATTTGCATCTCCGCGATGGCTGAGGATGTTGAGAATTTTTTCAAGTGCCTCTCAGCCATTTCAGAATCCTCTATTGAAAATTGTCTATTTAGCTCTGCAGCCCAGTTTTTAATTGGATCCTTTGGTGTTTTGGAGACTTGCTTCTTGAGTTCTTTGTAAATTTTGGAGATCAACCCTCTATCAGATGTGGGATTAGTGAATATTTTTCCCATTCTGTAGGCTGCCTTTTTGTCTACCTGACTGTGTCCTTTGCCATACAGAAGCTTGTCAGTTTCAGGAGGTCCCATTTATTAATTGTTGATCTCACTGTCTGTACTAGTGGTGTTTTGTTTAGGATGCTGTCTCCTGTACCAATTTTTTCAAGGGTACCACCCACTTTCTCTTCTAAGAGGGTCAGAGTGGCGGAATTTATGTTGAGGTCTTTGATCCATTTGGGCTTAAGTATTGTGCATGGCGATAAACATGGATAGATCGCTTTCTTCTACATGTCAACCTCCAGTTATGCCGCCACCATTTGTTGAAAATGCTTTCTTTATTCCATTGTATATTTTTAACATTTTAAAAAGATTAGAAGTTCATACATGTGTGGGTTAGTATTCGGGTTTTCACTTCGATTCCATTGTTCTACCTGTCTATTTTTATGCCAATACAAAGCTGTTTTCAGGACTATAGCTCTATAATAGAGCTTGAGGTCAGGGATGGTGATACCTTGTTGAACAGGGTTGTTTTGGCTATCCTGGGGCTTTTGTTTTTCCATACAAAATTGATTATTGTTCTTTCAAGGTCTGTGAAGGATTTTGCTGGGGTTTTAATGGCGATTGCATTGAATCTGTAGATTGCTTTTGGCAGAATTGCCATTGTTACTACATTGATCCTTCCTTTCCAAGAGCATGGAAGATCTTTCCATTTTCCTATGGTTTCGTTAATTTCTTTCTATTAAAATTCAAAGATTTTGCAATACAGGTCTTTCTCTTGTTTGATAAGCATTACTCCAAGCTATTTTATGTTGTTTGTGGCAATTGTAAAGGTTGGTGTTTCTCTGATTTCTTTCTCAGTCCTTTTATCATCTGTATATAATAGGACAACTGATTTTCTTGAGTTGTTCTTGCAGCGTGACACTTAGCTGATAGTGATAATCAGCTGTAAGAGGTCCCTGGTAGAGTTCTTTGGGTCATTGATGTAAACTATCATATCATCTGCAAACAGTGAAAGTTTGACCTCTTCCTTCCCAATTTTTATTCCCTTGCTCCCCATTTGTTGCCATATGGCAATGGCTAGAATTTTAAGTAACATGTTGAAAAGGTATGGAGAGAGTGGACAGCCTTGTTTTGTTCCTGATTTTAGAGGAATTGCGTTGAGTTTCTGTCCATTTAGTTTGATGTTGGCTTTTGGTTTACTGTATATAGCTTTTATCGTGTTTAAGTATGACTGTGTTATCCCATATCTCTCCAATGCCTTTATAATGAAGGGGTGTTGGATTTTGTCAAAGGCTTTTTCAGCATCTAGTGAGGTGATCATGTGATTTTTGTTTTTCATATTGTTTATATGCTGGATTATGCTGATGTTTTTTCGTGTGTTGAACCATCCCTGCATCCCTGGGATGAAACCTACTTGATCGTGGTGAATTATTGTTTTGATGTGTTCTTGCATCGATTAGCTATTAATTTACTGAGTAATTTTGAATCAATGTTCATGAGGGATATTGGTCTGAATTTCTCTTTCTTAGTAGTGTCTTTTTATGACCTGGGGATCAAGGTTATTGAAGCCTCATAGGAAGAGTAGAGCAAAGATCCTTTTGCTTCCATTGTGTGGAATACTTGAGAAGAATTGGTATAAGATGTTCTTTGAATTTCTGTTAGAATTCTGAACTGAGGCCATCTGGACCTAGACTTTATTTGCTTGGGAGATTTTGATGACTGATTCTATTTCCATAGGGGTTGTAGGTCTCTTTAATTTGCTTATATGTTCTTGATTTAGTTTTGGCAAGTGATAGCCATCCAGAAAGTGGTCCATTTTCTTTAAATTTTCTACTTTTGTGGAGTACAGGTTTTCAAAGTATGACCTGATGATTCCCTGGATTTCCTCAGTGTCTTTTGTTATGTCCCCCTTTTCATTTCTGATTTTTTTAATTTGCAAGTTCACTCTCTGCTGTTTTCTAGGTTTGGAAAAAAGTTTGCCTATCTTGTTGATTTTCTCAAAGAACCAACTCTTCATTGCGTTGATTCTTTGTAATATTTTCTTTGTTTCCACTTCCTTGATTTCAGCCCTCAATTTGATTATTTCCTGGCATCTACTCCTCCTGGGGGAATTTGCTTCTTTGTGCTGCAGAACTTTCAGCTGTGCTGTTAATTATCTAATATTACTATTCTCCAGTTTCTTCATGTGGGCACTTAATGCTTTGAACTTCCCCAGTAGCACTGCTTTCAAAATGTTTGGGTATGTTATGTCTTCATTCTCATTGAATTCTTGGAAATCTTTAATTTCTTTTTTATTTCTTCTTTGACCAAGGAATGGTGCAGTGTGCATTATTCAATTTCCATCATTTTGCAGGTTTTCTGAATTTCTGTTGTTTTTGAATTCTAATTTTAAAGCATGGTGGAGTTATTCCAGTATTTTATAGCTGCTGAGGCTTGATATATTGCCAAGTATGTGGTCGATTTTTGAGAAGGTTCCATGTGGTGGTCAGAAGAAGGTATATTCTTTTTAATGTGGATGAAATGTTCTATAGATGTCTGTTAATCCCAGTTGTGTCATTGCTTCTATTAGACCCTTTCCTTCTTTGTTGAGTTTCTGTCTGGAATTCCTGTCTAGTGGTGAAAGTGCTGTGTTGAAATCCCCCAATATAAGTGTGTGGGGCTTTATATGTGATTTAAATTTTAGTAATATTTCTTTTATGAATGTGGATGCCTTTGTATTTGGGGCATAGACGTTCAGGATAGACACTTCATCTTGGTGGATTTCACCTGTGATTAGTATGTAATGACCTCCTTCATCTCGTTTGATTTATTTTATTTTAAAATCTAGTGTGTTAGATATTAGGATTGCCACCCCTACTTGTTTCTTCGGTCCATTTTATTGGAAAAAAATTTCCCATCCTCTAACTCTCAGGTAATGTCTGTCTTTGAGGGTGAGGTGTGTTTCTTGTATGCATCAGAAGGAAGGGTTCTGTCTTCGAATCCATTCTGCTAGCCTGTGTCTCTTTATGGGTGAGTAAAGGCCATTAAGGTTGAGAGATATTAATGACCATTGATTGCTCGTTCTTCTTTGATTTGCAATGGTTGTTGTTGGTGGAATTATGTGTGGAATTTCACCCCTTTCTTCTTTTGGCTGTTGGTAGAGTGGGATTCTCTAATGCCTATGTTTATCTGGTTGTAATTAACTTCCTTGGGGTAGAGTTTTCCTTCCAAATCTTTCTGTAGGGCTGGGTTAGTAGATATGTAATGCTTGAGTCTGGGTTTGTCATGGAATATCTTGTTTTCTCCATCTATAGTGATTGAGAGCTTTGCCGGGTATAGTAATCTGGGCTGGCATCCATGGTCTCTTAGTGTTGGTAGAATATGTATCGAGAACTTTCCGTCTTTCATAGATTCCATGGAGAAGTCAGGTGTAATTCTGATAGGTCTGCCTTTATATGTTACTTGGCATTTTTACTTACTTGCTCTTAATAATCTTTCTTTATTCTGTATATTAGGGGTCTTGATTATTATATGGTGAGGGGAACTTTTTGTGGTCCACTCTATTTGGTGTTCTGTAAGGTTCTTGTACCTTCATTGGCATGTCTTTCATAAGGGTAGGAAAGTTTTCTTCTATGATTTTGTTGAGTTTGTTTTCTGCCCCTTTGAGGTGGTTTTCTTGTCCTTCTTCTATACCTATTATTCTTAGGTTTGGTCTGTTCATGGTGTCCTATATTTCCTCGATGTTTTGTGTTAAGGATTTTTTGGATTTAAGGTTTTCTTTGGTTGATGAATCTATTTCTCCTAGTGTATCTTCAACACTTGAGATTCTCTCTTCCATCTCTTCTATTCTGTTGGTAATGCTTGTATCAGTAGTACCTGACTATTTGCCCAGCTTATCTATTTCCTGCCTTTCTTCAGATTGTGTTTTTTATTGTGTCTATTTCAGTTTTCAACTCTTGTAGTGTTTGCATTGTGTCTTGCAATTTTCGGTTTATCTTTTTGTCCATTTGTTCCCTTTTATGAATTTTTTGTTTTTTTTTCTTTCTTCCATTTCTTGTGTTTTTGGTTTGCTTTTTCTTCCATTTCTTCCATTTTTGCTTTGTTTCTTCTTCCATTTCCTGCCTTTGTTGGCATGATTATTCTTCCATTTCCTGCCTTTTTTTGTTTGATTTTCTTCCATTTCTTGAAGTTTTTGGTTTGTTTTTTCTTCTATTTCCTGCATTTTTTGGTTTGTTTTTTCTTCCGTTTCTTGCATTTTTTGGATTGTTTTTCTTCCATTTCTTTGAGGGATTTTAGGGCTTCTATCATTTTCATGAAAGTGGCTTTAAGGTCATTCTATTCTGCTTCTTTTGCATTGGATTGTTGGGGTCTTACTGGTGTGGAGTATCTAGGATCTGGTGGTGTCATATGTTTTTCTGTTGCTGAGTGTGCTGGTGGTGTCATATGTTTTTCTGTTGCTGAGTGTGTTTTTGTATTGTCTCTTTTCCATCTCTTCTTCTAGTGGGTGCACAAAGAGCCCCTTACAGATCTGGTGGTTATGGGACCAGATTTCCCTTTTGGTGGGTGCTAGCAAGTCCAATATTCTGATAATTCTTCTATTCCTTGTCCTCGTTTTGTTTCCCTTGGGTGGAGAAGAAAAACAGGAATCTCGGGGGCTTAGTCTCACACCTGGTCCCCTGGACACTTTGCTGGATCCTGTTGTACCTGATCCCACCAGAACAGCTGTTCCCCTGGTCTCCCTGGCTCCTCTGATTTCCTGGTCTCCTTGGTGGGAGAGAAGTCCTGGAGTCTGGAATGTTTGTCTCTTGCCCGGATTGGAAGCTCTGTGCAGTTCCCAGGCGATCCCCATGTACTGGAACACAGGCCCAGAAGCAGGGCCTGTTGTACCTGATCCCACCAGAACAGCTGCACCACCTGGTCTCCCTGGATCTTTTGGTTCCTGGAACCTCCAGAACACCTGGTCCCCTGGTCTCCTCAGGTCATCTTGTTTCCTGGTCTCGTTGGGTGAAAAGAAAATATGGAATCTGGGGTGCATGGCTCCCGCAGGGATTGGAAACTCTGTGCATTTCCCAGGCAATCCCCAGGCACTGGAACACAGGCCCAGAAGCAGGGCCTGTTTTACCTGACCCGTGAATCCCGAATAGCTGTCCAATGGTCTTCCTGGATCCTATGGTTTCCTGGTCTCATTGGTGTGAGAGAAGTCTGGTGTGTTTGGCTCCTGCCAGGATTGGAAGCTCTGTGCACTTCCCAGGTGAACCACAGGCACTGGAACACAGGCCAAGAAGCAGCGCCTGTTGTACCTGGTCCCGCTGTCAGAAGCAGTAGTTTTCAAGCAATTGCACTTATAGATTCTCACACAGTATTGTATCATTAGTTATCAATAAGGTACACGTGTAGATTCTCACAGCGTTATATTGTTAGTTTTCAATAAGGTACACGTGTAGAATCTCACAGAGCATTGCATCATTAGTTTTCAATAAGTTACACCTGTAGATTCTCACACAGCATTGTATCTTTAGTTTTCAATAAGGTACACGTGTATATTCTCACACAGCGTTGTATTGTTAGCTTTCAAGAAGTTACACATATAGTTCCTCACATAGTGTTGTATTGATGGTTTTCTAGGGGTATCGCTTAAGATTCCCATACAGTGTTTTGTTGTTAGTTTTCAATAAGTTACAAATGTAGTTAATCACACAGTGTTGTATCGATAGTTTCCAAGAAGTCACACATGTGGATTCTCACACTCTGTTGTATTGTTAGTTTTGAAGAAGTAACACCTGTAGATTCTAACACAGTGTTGTATTGCTAGTTTTCAAAAAATTATGCATGAAGTTTCTCCCACAGTTTTTTGTTGATAGTTTCCAAGAAGTTACACAGGTAGAATCTCAAACTGTGTTGTATCTTTGGTTTTCAATGAGGTACACGTGTAGATTATCACACAACGCTGTATCATTTGTTTTCAATAAGTTACACGTGTAGCTTATCACACAGCATGGTATAGAGTTAGTTTTCAATAGGTTCCACCTGTACAATCACACATTATGTTGTGTCGTTAGCTTTTAATTATTTACACGTGTAGATTCTCACAAAGTGTTGGATCGTATGTTTTCAATAAGTTACACCAGTAGATTCTCACAGAGCTTTGTATCGTTATTTATCAATAAAGTACACATGTAGATTCACACAGCGTTGTGTCGTTAGTTTTCAATAAGGTATATGTGTAGAATCTCACACATCGTTGTATCATTAGTTTCCAATTAGGTAAACCGGTAGAATTTCAAACAGCGTTGTGTCATTAGTTTTCAAGATGTTACCAGTGATTTTCCTCACACAGTGTTGTATTGTTTGTTTTTAAGAACTTAGCCATGTAGTTTCTAACACTGTGGTATATTGTTAGTTTGCAATAAGTTACACGTGTTGATTCTCACACAGTGTTGTATCATTAATTTTCTAGAAGTTACTAATGTAGTTTCTCACACAATGTTGTATTGTTAGTGTTTAAGAAGTTATACACGTACATTCTCACACAGTGTTTTATGGTTTCTTTTCAAGAAGTTACACTTGAGGATTCTCACACAAGGTTGTATCATAATTTTTCAATATGTTACACGTGTAGATTCTCAACAGGATTGTATCCTTAGTTTTCAACAAAGTACATGTGTAGATACTCACACAGTGTTGTATTGTTAGTTTTCAAGAAGTTACACATATAGGACCTGACGCAGTGTTGAATTGATGGTTTTCAAGGAGAATCACTTAATATTCATGTACAGTGTATCGTTAGTTACCAATAAAGTACACTTGTAGATTCTCACACAGTGTTGTATCGTTAGTTTTCAATAAGGTACACATATTGAATCTCACAAATCATTGTTTCGTTTGTTTTCAATAAGGTACACGTGTTGAATCTAACACAGCGTTGTATCATTAGTTTTCAAGAAGTTACACATGTAGTTTCTCACACTGCGTTGTTTCGTTAGTTTTCAATAAGGTACATGTGTAGAATCTCACACATGGTTGTTTCATTAGTTTTCAATAAGGTACCCGTGTAGAATTTCACACAGCATTGTGTCATTAGTTTTCAAGATGTTAGTCATGTAGTTCCTCACACAGGGTTGTATCTATATTTTCCAAGATGTTACACGGGTAGATTCTGACACATGGTTGTATTATTAGTTTTCAATAAGGTACACGTGTAGAATCTCACACAGGTTTGTATCATTTGTTTTCAATAAGGTACATGTGAAGAATCTCACACAGTGTAGTATCGTTAGTTTTCAATAATTTACACATATATAGTTTCTGAAACATTCTTGTATCGCTTGTTTTCAAGTAGTTACACTTAATAGATTCTCATATATTGTTGCATCGTTAGTTTTCAATAAGGTACACGTGTAGTTCCTCACACAGTTTTGTATTGATGATTATCAAGAGGTTTCGCTTAAGATTCACAGTGTTGTGTCGTTAATTTTCAATAAGATAAGCATGTAGTTTCACACGCATTTATGTATTGATAGTTTCCAAGAAGTTACACATGTTGATTCTCACACAGTGTTGTATTGTTAGTTTTGAAGAATTAACACGTTTCGATTCTCACACTGTGTTGTATCCTTATTTTTCAAGAAGTTACACTTGTAGTTTCTCACATAGTTTTGTATCGCTAGTTTTCAAGACACACTTACAGATTCTCACAAAGTATCATATCATTAGTTTTCAATAAGGTACACGTGTAGATTCTCACACAGTGTTGTGTCGATAGTTTCCAAGATGTGTTGTATCCTTTGTTTTTAACAAGTTATACATGTAGATAATTACATAGTGTTGTGTCTTTAGTTTTCCATAAGTTACACATGTAGTTTCTCACACAGTGTTGTATCGCTAGTATTCAAGTAGTTACACTTATAGATTCCCACATAGTTTTGTATCGTTAATTTTCAAGAATTTATGCATGTAGTTTCTCACAAAGTGTTGTATCGATAGTTTCCAAGAAGTTACATGGGTAGATTCTCAAACTGTGTTGTATCATTAGTTTTCAATAAGGTCCACGAGTAGAATCTCACATATTGTTGTATCCTTAGTTTTCAGTAAGTGACACGTGTAGATTCTCACATAGCGTTTTATATTTAATTTTCAATAAGTTACACGAGTAGACACTTACACAGTTTTATGTCTTTAATTTTCATTAAATTACACCTGTAGATTCTCACACAGAGATGTGTCGTTTGTTTTCAAAAGGGTACATGTGTAGAATCTCACACAGCATTGTAGAGTTTGCTTTCAATAACGTACAGGTGTAGAATCTCACACAGCTTTGTATCTTTAGTTTTCAATATTTTACACATGCAGTTTCTCACACAGCGTTGTATCACTTGTTTTCATGTAGTTACACATGTAGTCACACATTGTTGTTTCGTTAGTTATCAATAAGGTACCTTTGTAGATTCTCACTCAGCGTTGTATCGTTAGTTTTCGATAAGGTACACGTTTTGAATCTCACAAAGCGTTGTATTGTTAGTTTTTAATAAGGTACACATGTAGGTTATCAGACAGCATTATATCGTTATTTTTCAAGAAGTTATGCATGTAGTTCCTCACACGGTGTTGTATTGATATTTTTCAAGATGTATCGCTTATAGATTCTCACACAGATTTGTTTCTTTAGTTTTTAACAAGTTATGCATGCAGTTTCTCACAAAGTGTTGTATCGATAGTGTCCAAGAATTTACACAGGAAATTTCTCACAAAAGGTTGTAAGGCTAGTTTTGGAGAAGTTACATGTGTAGATTCTCACACAGTGTTATATCGTTAGTTTTCCATAAGTTATACATGTAGTTTCTCACACAGTGTTTTATTGTTATTTTTCCATAAGGTACGCATATAAAATCTCACCCAGCGTTGTATTGTGACTTTTCAATAAGGTACACGTGTAGAATCTCACATAGTATTATATTGTTAGTTAGGCATGTAGTTTCTCATACAGTGTTTATCGTTAGTTTTCAAGTACTTACACCTATAGATTCTCACACAGTGTTGTATCATTATTTATCAATAAGGCACACGTGTAGACTCTCAAACAGTGATGTATCATTAGTTTTCAAGAAGGTAGACCTGTAGTTTCTCATACAGTGTTTATCACTAGTTTTCAAGTACTTACACCTATAGATTGTCACACAGTGTTGTATCGTCAGTTTTCAAGAAGTTATGCTTACAGATTCTCACAAAGTAATGTAACATTAGTTTTCAATAAGTTACACCTGTAGATTCTCACGCAGCATTTTATCTATAGGTTTCAATAAGGTACACATGTCGAATCTCACACAGCTTTGTATTGTTGGTTTTAATAAGGTTCACGGGTTGAATCTCACACAGTGTTGTATCGTTTGTTTTCAAGATGTTAATTAGTATCCAACAAAGTGTAGTTTCCTTTGTTTTCAATAAGTTACGCGTGTAGATGTGCAGACAGCTTTGTATCGTTATTTTTCAAAAAGTTTCGCTTGTAGTTTCTCACACAGTGTTGTATCGTTAGTTTTCAAGAAGTTATGTAAATAGATTCAAACACAGGTTTGTATCAGTACTTTTCAATAAGATACACGTGTATATTCTCAGACAGTGTTGTATCAATAGTTTTCAAGAAGTAATGCGTGTAGATTCTCAAGACAGTGTTCTATTCTTACTATTGAAGAAGTTATGTTTATTCATTCTCAAACAGGGTTGTATCATTACTTTTCAATAAGTTAAACATTTAGATTCTCAGACAGTGTTGTATCGTTAGTTTTCAATAAGTTACACGGGCAGATACTCAGACAGTATTGTATCATTACTTTTCAATAAATTCCACGTGTAGCTTCTCACACAGTGCTTTATCATTAGATTTCAATACGTTATACCTGTAGATTTTCACACAGTTTTGGATCTTTAATTTTCAGTAAGTTCCATGTGTAGATTTTCAGACAATTTTGTGCAAACACAGTGTTATATCGTTAATTTCATTAAGATACACGTGTAGGTTCTCAGACAGTATTGTATATTTAGTTATCAAGTAGTTATACATGTAGTTTCTCACACTGTATTGTATAGATATTTTTCAATAAGGTACAGGTGTAGATTCTCAGACAGTGTTGTTTCATTAATTTTCAATAAGCTACACATGTACATAATCACACAGTGTTGTATCATTAATTTTCAATAAGTCACCCGAAGAGTGGATAGAGAAAATGTAGTACATTTACACAATGGAGTACTATTCATAAGAAAAGAAACAATGGAATCCTGAGATTTGCAAG
>NW_024429239.1:0-96049 GCF_017639785.1 Mesocricetus auratus | reverse complement strand
AGGGAGGGATAACTAACAATAAAGGCATTTTGAACAAAACAGCATAGAAACCCAGGTACAGAAAATTCCTGAAACACATAATCCAAACAAAGTTGAGTCTAAAAACAATCTGTGATTAAAAACACAGAGGACAGTTTGACATGACCATTTAGTAAAATAACATTATAGTAGTTTCCCCTTAGGGCCTTTCACCTCCTGAACCATGTGATTTTTGCCCATGTTCAGTACTAAGTATGAATTTCCTCCCATGGGGTAGGGTTCAAATCCCATCAGAAAAACATTGTTATTCTGCAGCAGTCAGGACACTGTTTCACTACTGAGCACATATTACCTGGATGTTTAGTACTGCAGCATGCAGGGTTCGCTTCTGGTTAATACTCTTGCTGTCCTTTCTTTCCTGGAAGCCTACATAGGACCTACCAGCACTATGAAAGGTAACCAGCAGGGAGGATCTTTTCCCAGTCAGCTCCATGTCGATTTCTCTATGCCATGCACAGATCCATAGCATCTCACCATTTGGTTAAAGGGGGCACCAAGAAACATGACAATAGCCTGTGTTGATGTATACTTCTAGAGCTTCTCTGAACAATAGTTCCCATGCCTGATACCTCTGAGGTTCTTTTTGGATAAATTCATCCAATTTCTCCAAAGCTAGATTTATGCATGTAAAATTATAATGTGACTATTAATGTGATAAATTATTATATTAAGACAGTATATAGAACATGTTGGTGATAAATTATACAGGTTGGAAAAATAGTTAATATGGGTTAATGGAATGGGAACTCCAGAGTCCTTTACACAAAAGACTCAAGGTCTAAGCCAGAGCCAAGAGCTGTGATCACATGGTCTTCAGTTTAAATTGTGTTCAGGTAGCAAAACTTTTTAAAGACTGTTCTTCCTCATATTGTCTTCAAGTATAATTTTCATTTGCCAGTTGATGATAAAGAGACTATACACATATTTTGGCTCTGGCTAGGGTGGATGATGAGTTGGACTTATTTTATTCATGTGACCCAATGTGTCCTCATTGTACACATTGGTGTAGCCACCAAGATTTCACAGGCTTTAACTAGTGGCATTTTACATCATGACTATTTGACTCGTGGTTACTTAGAACAAAGTCATGATGGTTTGATTTGATTAATTCCCAGGCATTTTCCAGTGTTGTAATCTGCATCTCCCTTCCCTGACTGCTTCCAGTGTTCCTTTCTGCTCTCACAGCTCCCTGCCACACTGTGCACTCTGATCTGTCTACAGAGGATGCTGTCCTCTGTGGTCTTCCTTTGACACAAAATTATCTCAGTGAATGGTGAGTGTTAAGGTCGTCAATCACTTTGCTCTGATTGATACCACACACAGAGAGACTCTCCCCCACCTCTCATTCTCTTGCTAGAGAGAGAATTGTGGCAGTGGAATTGAAATGTGATGCTCATAGCTCCTGTGCCCTGATGTTCATGTATGGTGCAGTCTACTCAGTGGGCATGACCTAGAATATGGTCTGTGACATTTATGAATAATGTATTTTACAAGAAATGCAAAGGGACTGCACAAGTAACTATTTGTTACATTTGACTCAGCCTCCATCAAAGGAAAGATTGTCTATAGTTGGCTTGCCAGCTTTTTAAATGTGTATTTACAATGTTTACTTGCATTTATACTCTCTAATTTACTCTTAATGTGCTAATGCAGCTTCAGCATTTATAACAACATCAATTACATGTTTTTCTCAGATACTTTAATGGTGTTGTGTAGAACTCTGGTGACTATGCAGAGTTCTGATTACTATGTTCCTAACACTTGTTTGCAAATGTGTAAAGATGCTGCAATTTTATCACTGTAAAATATCTCATATCTCAGTTCATAACTTGATATTCTATTCTAAAAACTCAGAAGTCTCTATTTAAAAAGCATTAAACTTCCTCTATGAATGATGAGAATGCCTTAGAACTCAGAGTCAGAATTCAGCAGACAGGGGGAGGTCACTGCAGCTGTGAACTTGTTATTTCTCAACTGGGCCACTAGAGGACACTCATCTCTGAAAGGTAAATGTTCCTTTCATAGATTAGAATGTTCCTTTCATAGATTAGAATAACCTCACAGAAACCTTCCTTCTCCCCCTACTATGCCACAAACTCTCCTTTGAGAACCCCTCACACTCCCTTTGACATTTCACTACCCTACCTCTTTCTCTTTGGCACTGCCTTCTTGCCATAATGGACCCTTCTAGTTTCCTGACATCTGCAGTGGCAGGGGGATATAGTGGGTTCTGGGAACCTTTGTAGGGAGAGGATGTTCATGTATAAAATTACTAAATAGATATTCTTTCTAAACTTCCCCCTTGCTGCTGTAGGTGTTCTGACTAAACATTCTTTACACAGATGCCTCATGCAGGCCAAGGGAAAGAAAATGTCTCCTCCTCATTGTCCCTAGAATGAAAGTATCTAAACCTCCCTAAGCTTAGAGCAACCTCTCTTCCTCTCCTACTCTTCAGTCTGTGTGCCTTCCTGAGAGTCTCCAGGAAGGAGTGAGCTGCTTCCTGCTCACCTTGGTGATCTTGCTGTGTATCCTGGGGCTCAGAGTAGCCCTGCTGCTCACTGTCACTCTGGTTTAGGTCCTCATCAGCAGAAGGAACACTGTGCTGCTTCCCTCTAAACAGAGACCCTCCTTAGTGCTGAGTTCCCCACACAGCACTGATGCTGCAGGAGGATGCAAAGCCAGGTGGTGCCCAGCCTGATGTCTGCATCTGTGCATCTGCAGCAGCAGCTTTGGGGCTGACTGCAGCTCTCATCCCTTGTCCCTCAGTGTCTCTTCCTGAACTAATACCCTCAGCTGGGATTCAGAAAATCAAATTTTCATAGTCATGGTGAGAGTAAGTTGTGTGTCACTGCTATGGTACTTCACCTGGAACTGCATAAAGGTCAAATTATTGGATGTGGTGCCACCTGTGACAGTGCATGAGCACTTAGGAAAGGGAAGACAGCATGCTTAAACTACATATCATTGGAGCATGTAGTGGGTGGGGAAAGGCCACAAATGACAGACAGTTGGTGTTCTTTGCCCTACAAATTTCCAAGAGCCACACTCATACTTGTGAATTTACTAATGGTCATTAAATGAAGAGCTAGCACCATGTTCAGTGTGGTTGTTCACCAGAAGACTTGACTGTGGCTTCAGAAGTCTTCTGGTATATCCACAAAAAAAACAATTGATGTGGGCTAAACTGTGTCAATTCCTAAGTTATGTTACACTAACAACAATATGAGACAAGGTTAGATATCTCAGTAATACCCAATCCTTGAAGTCAAATGGCAGCACCTGTACTCCACATGTGTCAAACGTGAAACACTGAAGGCTGCTTAGGAATTGACTGACAGATGAATGTTTGCCCTAGCAGGTTCTGAAAGACCAGACTTGAGTCTCCTCCTCAGTGGCTGTTAGTCCTCCATTCTTTCTATAGGGAGGTGGATGTCTCAGAAGTTACCTGATTTCCTGTTTCTCCCTGCACAAGATGACCCAGAGAGCAGCCTCCGAAGGCGAATTACCAGCTACAGAGGATGTGGCTTCACAGCCCTCAGTCATTTGCTTTCAGAAGCCAGGAAATAAATGTATGATCAAAACACTCTAGTAGTGTAAGGATGTCAAAATCACTTGCATGATGCTTCAGACTCTCATGTTAATGGAGGGACAGAACTTAGTCACCAGATTCACAAAGCCATCCTCACTGACAGCCCAAAACATCGAGGACTGACAGGAACAAGCAATCTCTGCACAGATCTCCTAGCTCTAATAGCTCTCTGGCTGTAATGGAGACCTGTTTGCCACCCATGACTGAAATGTGAGAAATCTTAGGGTTCTCTGGAAGACATGAGTACTTGTTACCTCAGCCCTGCTAGTGGCTGAGATGTTACCACCCACCCTGGCACCCAGATTTTGATCATTGGGATCCACAATGAACAGAGAAGGAGCCAACTCTCACAATCATATAACCCACTCTCATGGCCACAAATCAGTTAATAAGAAACAGACTGACCCCTTGGGTATTTGGTCATGAAGTACTGGGGTACCATCCTTGATCTGTCTAGTGACCTGGTCCTGAGCCCCACTCTTGTCTGTCTGTCCATGAAGGAGTCTTTTCCTCTCCTTGTGTATGTAGATTCCCTTTCAGAAGCCAGAGTAGAAACTACGTGGAGCTCTTGCTGTTTTCCCTGGGTGAGACACAAGCCACAGCCTCACCATGAACAGCCAGATGGCAAGACTTCATTATGTCACATGTTACTATTGCATTTAAACTCCAGTCATGAGATGGGTGGCCCATGCTCTAGATGAGGAACCTGAGGGTCAGAGTGGCCCGTGTTGCACATCTGGAATGCAGCAGAGATGCTGACAGTGCCTTCCCACACTGCTTATTGACTCTGGTCCAGTTCTGTTGTTAAAGGGACACAGGGTGTTGAGGCCTCTGCTTCCTGCACTATCCTAACTGTCTGGACTCAGCCAATGGCCAAGTCCAGAAAATAACTAGACAAGCAAGTAAAATGCCTTTGCATATTTTCCAGGCTAGTCAGAGACAGCACGAGCTGGCAGGATTCTCATTATGATGGCAGCCTACTTCTGCCATATGCCAGGTCTCTCAGTTCTCAGACACCTGGGCAGCATCAACAGAGTGTGCCTTACTAATTGTGAATAGGGGCTGGACACCCCAGTGTCACTGTGATGTGTGGGGTTGGAGATACAGGTGAGAGACAGTGACTGATCACATAGGTGGCAATATTGCAGGGCCTTGTGAAGGTCAGCAAGTTCCAGTATTTCAGAGGCAAAGAGGGCTCTACGGTCATGACCTTACAGCCCTCATCAGTGTTCTAGTCTCCACAAGACGCCCTCCTCCAGGTCTTTGCAGCCTGCATCCCTTCAGCTATGGAATCTCACCCCTTCATGGAAGACTGAGTGCCTGCTCGGCCACCAGCCAGGATTCTGTTTAAGTTTGTGCCAGAGCTCCTAGTTGTCAATGATCTGGAATGACAGGAAGCACATTAAGCTAACTCACATGGCTGCCCTTGGAGACATTAATAGCATCTCATTTCCTCCCATGTCTATGGGGTGTGACATTTCTGACTTGGCAGTGAAGGTCAGGAAGCATCCTGCTACCCAGCCCTTGGGAGACATGCCCTGTGTCTCTGCATGTCCCCCACTCTTTATAAATACCAGGGAGGTCTGGAAGCAGAGACCAAGCCACCATCTTACTGACACTCATCTGCAGCCTAGACTTCTGGGTCAGACCTCATACCTCTCTTGAGTAGAATTCCATTTCTGTATCTAATTCCTCCTCTAGAGCTTCAGAGGAGTGTGGGGGGGCATATCTTCAAAAGAGTACCCAGAGGGGGGGAGCATTTCTAGCGGGTATATGGCCTTGAACCAGTCACCAAACCTCTCTGGGCCTGGATAGCAGGAAGATGGGAAAAACCTGTGATGATGTGAGGTCCCAGCTGATTGTCTACAGGGAGACAAGTAGCCAGGGACACAACAGTATCCACTTCTCTTCCTCAGCTGCCTTCCATTTGCCCACCTTCACCTCATCTCCTCCTGGAACTCCTGGATGAAAGAGAATCCTGAAGAGTGAGATTGCACTGAGTACAGACTCCACCCCTCACATCTTTCCTGGGGTCCAAACTGAGGACAATCATTTCCCTTCCCACATGGGACACCTCCTATTCTGTTCCTGTCCTCGCTGGCCATCAGTAGAGCAGGTGAAGTGGTGTCCCATCCCCCAAAGAAGCATCACTCCCAACATGGTCCAACGCATTTCCAAATAATGTTCTGCTTGTCTCACTATGACTGATACTCATAGGCCCATCGTCCTTGGAACTGACACCGCATACACTGACCACACAGCCACACAGTCCAGAAAACATCCCAGCCTGTGCTGCTGGTTGGCCAGCGGCAAGGTGAGATGTAACCTTGCCATTCCCTTAGCATCAGGTGGCTAAGAGAGACCAAGAAGGCAGTTCAGTGCCTGAGTGCCAAGGAAATGCTCCCTGGACCTATGGGTCTCTGAGCTGGATATAAAAGACAATGAAAGCTTGTGAAGCATTCATAAGATCACATAGGGATTGTGTCAAAGGAAACAGCAGATGCAAAGGCCCACAGACATGTCCTTACAGCTCATTCTGAACCCCTGGTGTTTCTTGGCTACATTTATTCATGCACAGCTCCTGTCTGTGTAAAGAGAAGCCTTCACACCAGCCTGGTCCCAGAGCCGCATCTGTCCCAAATAAACACACAGGAGGCTATATTAACTATGAAGCTGTTGGCCTTGCTTGTTTCTTACTCTGACTTAAGTATTTATCCCATAATTGTTAATCTAAGTATATCTCTTACCGGAGCAATGTTTCCGGGCTTCTTATCCCTATGACAGTTACATCTTGACTCCCCGTGTTTCTCCTACCCAGAGTCCTCCTGAACTCTTAGTCCCACTCATCTTGCTTCTCTATTGGCCAACATCTTGCTTCCCTATTGGCCCCCATCATATCTGTATCCAATCACATGCCCAAGAGATCAGTCCACTCCAGTTAGCGTCTATGTTGCTGTTAGGAATTAGCAAATGGAATTGAATGGAGCTGTGGGTCTTATGTTATTACCGTCTCTGAAGCCCTGCAAATCCATACTTGTTGACAACCTATTTCCTCCACTTCCTAATAGAGAGACAAGATGTAGCAACTCTGCAAGAACTAAGGTGCCAAAGTACATACCGAGTGCCAAGAGGACAAGTTGACAGCAATGGAAGGGTATCAGAAGTGCTGCAGGTCAAAGTCACCAAGTCATTTCTGGGGCAATTTAGGGTGTGCTAGTTTTGTTCATGTTATATGAATGTGACCATCTATGTATCTACCTGGAACCTGATCTTGGGGGTACCACTCAGCTGGCATCTGTGACCAGTCTCTAAATGTATTCTGAACTGCACCAGCCCACACGCATTCCTGATCTGAACCCCAGGTGCCCTCCAAGCTGAAGACTAGCCACCAGGGACCTTGTAGCTGGCCCGGCAGTAACTCCTGGTAAGTGGGAATATGTGCACCCTGGGGTCAGCTCAGGGCTCAGAGCATCCAATTGTTATCTGAGTACCCAGAGTCTTCCCAACACTGCTGTCTGTATTTAGCTTGAGGAAAAGTTCTAGTAAAGGCAGTCTCCCTTTCTTTGATGTCTAGGAGGTGTTTATGCCCAGCCAGAGCCTGGGGTGTTATTAGAGTTTTTAAGGGATCTATCTGCCCAGGGTGGCCAGGTTCTGGGCACCAGTGCTGGCAGAATCAGGGACCTTCTTGGGGAAAGGGAAAAGGTGGGATTGGCACAAGCTAAGCAGCCAGCATTGGGCAGGAAGGTACTTGGAGTCAGGTCAGCCTGAAGCCATGGGCTTTGTTGAAGTGTGTTACATCTTGTAGCTGGTGATTTCATCCAGAAATCACAGGTGCAGGATTTTAGAGCAGGGTCAGGTTGGCAGCTGATCTAACAGCCTTTGCACACTGTGAGCTCGCCCTAGCACCCCACATATTGTTCCCACAGAAAGCACAGCTGCTATCATGTCACCATACTCTCACCATGGGATACTTAAAGACATGGGTCTAGCCAAAGTCACCAGGGCTCTCAAAGCATGAGCAATGGTGGCCTCAGGCAGGAAGGGCCACATCCTCACTTGCACCAGTTGTGCAAGATGGTCATGATATTCAGTGTCTTTTCAGAATTGTAGAGGCCACATGGGGAAAGGAAATGGGTGGCAGGGCCTCAGCAGGTGTGACTTAAAACAAACAATTTATATCCTCATAATATGTGTATTTTAAGTATCTGGGACTTGTTTTCTGTTTTAACTCCCAGCTTCTGTTTGTGTGCTACATCTTGGGAGCAACACATGGCAGGGAGAAATGAGGGACAGACCTGTTGTACACAGGACAGAAACCCAACTGTAGCCCTATAGGCCATTCCTTGAGTTGTTCCTAGGTGGATTTCCCAGGACACTAGATGTAAATTGTCCTTGAGTTGGTTCCAAAGAGCAGGTGTCATTAGGTGTTCAGAGTCAGAGGATTCTAAGTGTCCCAGAGAGTGCCAGTGGCATGGATAGCACCGGATAGCACCTAACATGTTACAGTGTGTTCCTTGTGGCTCTTCTTGTGATCTGTGTCACTGCAGACACCCACAACACCTGCACCCACGACCCTCTCAGTAGCCTTTGTCCCTCCCATTCTCCAGGGGCCTTTACCATGTCCCATCCTCTGCAGCAGCTGCACCAGCACCCGCTTCTCCATTCTGGGATCCAGACTTACTGTCTACTTGCCTCCTGCAGCTTTAGGATCCCTGGTGTGGTTGCTCTGGGAATGGTTTATCTATAGCAATCTTTCACCTGGAGAGAATGTCAAACAAGAGAAAGTTTCTCTTATAACTATGGTGAGTCCATTGAGGAGCCCCATGGTCAGTCAGATATATACATGCAGTATGAAAAATAAAAGACCCAGAGATTGATGTTGGGGTTCAAGATTCAAGCTGAAGAACACAAAAGCAAAGCAGCTGGCCACTACCTCTTACCTCTAGCTCGGGCTGAAAGGGCTGATTCAAAAGCACTCTATCAAACCCCAGATTGCTGCCTCTCCTCAGCATGGCTGGAGAGATTCCTGAGACTGAGCCTAGTGAACACCCCCATCCTATCTTTTATACATCTCTAGTGCTGGGATTAAAGGCATGTGATACCAAGTGCCGAGATCATATTTGTGTGAACTGTTTCTCTTAGCCCTGGATCATGTCGTCAGTATGGGCTTGAACTAAGAGAAATCAGTATATGTCTTAATTCTGAGTCCTGAGATTAAAGGTATGCTCCTGGCTAGTGACTGACTCTGCTTTTGAATCCTCAGGCAAGTTTTAATAATCATAAATAATGTAACACCCCACAAATTTCACATATCCTTGAAAATATGTATACTTATGCAGCTATATGTTATGCGTGCTATTACCTCAATAACATGTAAACATATGTATACATATATACATATACATATATACATACATACATACAATCTGTCCCATGTGTGTACAAGAGACTTGCTCATGGGCAGGGCTGTCTTTATTCATGGAGTCACTGGGTCTCAGTGTTGAGTCCCTGTCTGCACTAAACAACAATGCAACAATGGCATTGAACAGCCATTTTCACCTTCATTCTGTAGTGTATTTCAGAGAATTAACACAGACCATCTCTCCACCCCAGTTTATCCTTCCAAAAAAAGTTCATAACCCTACTCTGCATGTGGCCAGAGACTCAGGACAGATGCTGACACATTGTGTTAACAACTGATGACAATTTAGTAGTCAGTTCACCAAGAAAGTTCACAATATTCCTCCTACTGAAATTCATAAGTATTATAACCCTAGAAGGGAGTGAATACATTAATACAAGCAGCCTGGGGCAGAGGCAGGTATATCTCTGTAATTTCAACGATATTCTTTTTTATGTAAAGAGTCCTGAAATATGCAGGGCTTCATAGAGTGAATTTATTGACACAAGAGCTGCTACATAGAGAAATCCTGTCTGGAAAACCATAAAAAGACCAAGAAAATAAAAGAAAAAGAAAGAGTTGACTAACCCAAGCCACTGAGAAGCTGTAACCATAAGAGAGAGACAGTGATGTTCAGGGTGATTGACAATGCATTCACAGTGGAGCCATGCATACTGTCTGTGTGGCAATGTATGCCTAATAAAATCCCCAGAGCTATGCTGAGCTCATTCCCACAGCCATGTGGTTGAGAAAAGGGCCAAAGATAACTTATGGGAAAAAGTTGGGTAATGAGACTTAACCATATGTTAAGCGGACTGTCAATTTCCCTAGATTGGAAGGCTCCTTATAAGCACTGTGCAAGGGGACCAATACTCACATTGCATCCTTGATACTGTGTATTCAGCAGTTGCTAAGAGACAGTGCACTGTGTTCATTGTTGATTATTTGCAGTGCAAATCATTGGATATCATACAATTGATATATGTTGTACAATCATTTCAGGAAATGAAGACACTGATTAAAGAGGTGTCTGAGAAGACCAAGTAAACTAGAGACAAAAAGCTTCAAAGGCAATGTCACATCAGAAGTATAGCCTTTCCAGATAATTTGGGACAGAATGTCTAGTGTCTCACTTGTGCAGCTGTACATGACTGTGCAAGTGCTTTGTCTTCCTACCCTCATGCGCTGTACCAGTTGCCCATATCACACCCACACAAACACAGAAGTTTCTGGACATGTTGATGACAAGAAAATAAGGTAGGCGTGCTAAATGTCCTAGATTGCCAGGCATCCATTCAGGACTCCTGTGTCCATGAGATTCTCATTGCGTTCAGCACCCTAGATGGCCTGATATTGCTCTCAGAAATGACTGTCTTAAAGGTGTGAGAGAAGGGAGGATCCAGGTTGTCAGGTGCATTTATATCCACTATAGGACAAACAGAGTCTGAGAGCTCGTATAGTATATAAAGCACATTTCTGTGAAGACTAACGTGCATAGGAAGTTAGATTTCACCACCAAAATACCCATGTGTCCTGATGGGACCAGGTGTTTTGGGATATTCTCAGTGTAAGAATTTCAAACCAGACAGTTGTTGGAGAAGAAACCCATGAAAGTGACTTTTTTCCATGTTCTGAGTCTTATTTTACACTCAAAGGACCATTATCAAAATCAGGATGCCTCTGGTGCTTTGGGGTGTTGGTCTCTAACCCACTCCAGGGCTGCTTCTGTAGCCATTTCCAGAGAGTAGGTCTAGGGTTGTACGTCAGTGGTAGAGAGCTTGTGTTCTGTGTTCAGTGTACGTGTGAACACACACACAGACACATACATTCACACACACAGTGTTAACTGGCTCACAGATGGGAATGTAGGGGAAAACTGCTATGAGTGGTTGCTTCCTCCTCATAAAGTAGTGCATTGTGCATACACGACCCTTTCCTGAAAAGCCTACACTGCAGTAGAGGACATTATGGAACCAGAGGTGTAGCTCAGGTGTACAGGTCATGGTAAATATCCTTTAGTTACTGGGCTGACCACCAGCACGCAAACATAGACTACACCAGGTAGTGACCATGACAGCCCTGAAGGAAAGGGTGTGTCCAAGTATGTCTTCTTTTGCTCTGATTTTTTAATGGTTATGGTTTTTCACTGGATCTACAATACTGGTTTTATACATATTTGCTCTATGTATATGTAGGTACACAGTTATGTGGGTGCCCCTCCATTTATGTGGAGGCCAGAGGTCAACATTGGGTACTCTTTGCCAAGAGCCATTGATTTTGTTTCCTCAAATGCATTCATTACCATAAATTAATTATGCATGACATGGATTTCATTATGATATTTCTATGTATGTATATACTGACATACTTTGGTCATATTCAGCCTTGAACACACAGAGATTTGGCCGTATCTTCCTCCCTAGTGATGGATGAAATTTTTATGCCTCCACTGCCCTGCTAAATTTCTTAAATTGAAATCATTTGTCAGTTTTTCTAAAGTTACTGTCCTGGAGTAGACAACCTGACAACTGAGTTTCTTCATTCAGTCTGCCCTATAGTTGTTGTAAATGATGAATGGAGTTCCAGACCTGGAATGTAATTCAGTGGAAGACTAGTTGCTGAGCATGCACATCGATGTAGGTACAATCCTAGTCCTAGTGCCTAGAAGCAAAGAAAATAAAGCTCCATTACTCCCAGAGGTGTGGCTTACAGCTAAAGGGGAGTTTCTATAGAGGTTTTTAAGTACTGCACAGCCAGCACACTGAACATGGCCATGATGGTAGAGGAGGAAATGCAGAGGAAGACATAGAGATCGGAAGGAAGGGATCATCAGCCACATGTAGAATACTAAGAGACCCAAGAGAATGACAAGAAAGAAGAAAGCTCATGACTGACTTGTCTGGGTTATGTAGGAATGAGAAGCTTGAGAAAAGAGGAGCCCCTGGGCTGGTGAAACTTAAGGTTGAGTATATCAGAGTGGGACACTGGTGCTGAGGGATTCTGACTCTCAAAAGTGCACTGTGCTATGAAAATAGGCACCACAGTTAGCAATTTGTCCCAGTTTTCTTTGGGACCAGACACTGAGTTAAGTTCCCAACACACATCAGGCTGCTTACAACTGTCTATAGTCCCTGGTCCAGGAGATCCAACTTTTTCTGCAAGCCAGAAGCATGTATGATGCATATAAGCTAACACAGACACAAATGAGTATGAATAATTTTTTCGTTTGTTTTTCAGAGTCACTTATTTTGTGTCGCTGACTTGACTGAAACTTGCTATGTAGATCTGGTTGACTGCAACCTCATAGAGGTTCACCTACATCTGTCTGTTGTCTGTTAGATTTAAAATTATGCAACACCAGACCTGAACAAAAATTAAGAAATGCATACATATATTTTAAGCTTTTTGAGTCTTGGAGACAGGGTTTCTCTGTGTAACAGCTTGGGCTGTACTTGAATTCCCTGTATATACCAGGCTAATCTCAGCATTAGGGAGGAAGAAGAAGCATGAGCATCTATGAGAGTTCAAGGACAGCCTGGTCAAAAGAGCAATTTCAGGAAAGAAAAAGCTACATATAGAGAGAAACCTGGTCTCAAAACTCAAAAAAACAAACCAGAAATTTAAAAGCTACGAGCCTGAAATAAGTTGAAAGGCCAAAAATAGTAAGCAGTTCCTGGTAGCTAAGCCACTCTTCTACAAAACAACCTGTTGCTCTATGAAGTCACACAGGTTACTCTGTGTCTAAGTAGTCTACCTACATCTGCCTTGATCAGGATCAGGGGACACTTGAGCCACCCTTATCTCTCCCACTATCTTGCCTTTCCTTAAATATTCTTTCAACAAGGCTGATATCATCAATGGTCTGTGTGTATAAATATGACCATTTTATCCTAGTTTGTGTCTCTGTTCTGTGATAAAATACTAAATTAAAGTCCAATTAGCAATGAAAAGGTTTATTCCATTTTCCCCCTGTCTAGTCTATTACTGAGGGAATCTAAGGTAGGAAGTAAAGATAGGAATCTAGAGGCAGGGATTAAGGCAGAGAGATCATGGAGAACTAGCACTTATTTCCCTGATTCAGCTTACTTTCTTATACACCCTGTGACCACCTGTCCAAGGGAGTCACGACCTACAAAGGACTGTGGCAGCTAACATAAATCACTAATCAATAATATGTTCCACAGACATGCCTAGAGGTCAGTATGATTAAGAGGATTACACAGTTGAGATTCTTCTTCACAAGTGACTTTACTCATGTCAAGTTGGACACTTGTCAATTTGACACATAACCAGATCACTATTAAACTATAACTTTTTCTATCTTGTTGACTCCTAGGAACTCACCTTAATATTACAATATAAAACATCGGAACACTTAAAATTTTCCACTATTTAAACAATTCAGACTTTAAAAGTTCCAGGTCCCTCAAAGTATCAAAAGTCTCTTAATGATGGATTCTCATACAATTAAAGAAGTTAAAAAACTTGAAAAAGCATGAAATTGCTACAATCAGATAAAGCTAAAACTCAACTCATTGGAGTGAATAAATCATTGTCTGATGTTTGGAAATCACTCATGATTTTCTGGACTCCAAAGGGCTTTGACATCTCTACTTCTACAGGTTTGCCATCCATAGCACACACAGATTCTCTTGTAGTCTTAAGCTGATTTCTCTGTCGTTGGTGGTTGTCCCATGGTCCTCTTATTTCAGTGTGTTTGAGTCCCCAATGTTATTGATGCTGAATATTCATTAATGGCCTCTCCAGCTTCTCTCCATGACGCCCCTTATCCTGGAATCTCCACTGAGACTATGTCTACTTTTAAATCATTATCATGCTGTTTTAATCATTATGGTTTTGTTGTATATTTTGAAATCCATAATGGTGATTCCTCCCTCAGCATTCTTGTTATTTAGGTGTGATTTGGTCTTCTTTGGTCCTTTCTTCCTCCTACATTTTTAGGGTTTTTTCTTGTATGTCTATGAAAAACAGTCTTGAAATTTTGTTCATGAATCACATGAAACAATTTTGTAAAAAATGGATATTCTACCAAAAAAGCATTATGTGGATACAAGGCAACAACATTATAAATTCCTGGTATATTCTTAAAGTGGTTTCACTTCCTTCTCTAACATCATTAGTGGTTAAGTACTTGCATTGGGCTATTTGATCAATTTTTAATTGTTTTTGTCAGCATGAGAAAGGAATAGTTTTATTCTACTACATACAGATCTCTATTTTGCCAGCTCAATTTGCTGAAAGTGTCTATTCATCATTGCATGTGATGTAGTTGTATTGCTTTCTGAGTCCTCAAGTATAATTCCATCTGTGTAAGTGTCTATTTCATTAGACGAAAATTTTGTTGGCTCCCATGATGCTGTTCTGTAGTTAATATAAAAAACTGTGGTATCTCCTGCCTTACCATTTCTAGTTAGAATTAGCTTTGACTATTCTGGCTATTTTGTGATTTCAGTGTTACTATTGCTTTTATATCCCTGTGAATAATACTACTGATATTTCCACAGTGATATTATTGAAACTTTAGATTGCTTTCAGTAGCATACCATTACACACAATTAAAGCAAACAAACAAAATCTCGGTGAGGAGGCTGCAGTATGGCCCAGTGAGTCACACAGGGTACCATTCAGTCCATACATCTTTTCTTGCAAGACTTCCATGCCTCTGGCTTCTCTGCACTGCAAATAATGGACCTTCACTTACACTCTTCTTGGATATCCTACAGATGCCTTGAGTCATGGAGATCCTGCAGCTTTGGATCTGCAGATCAGGGAGTTCACATGGTCATGCAGTTCATAGATGAAGACTATGTTAGGGAAGGATAACTTAGGACTGGTCTGGGCCTTGGTAGAGGCTGTGGTTATCCCACAATCTTTCCTCATCTAACCACTCAGGAAAGCTCTCCATCACTGCTCCAAATAGTTCACTCAATGCAGCAGGCAGAATGGAGAAAGGCCAAATATTCTGCTTTCATGCACTTGCATCTGACTTAGCACATTTGGACCCTATGGGACAACTCTACTCTTTACCCCAGTAAGGTGATTGACCCACTATACCCATTGCTGCAGCTGGTAAGTGCGTGACCCAAATGTTTTGCTACCATGCCCCAGAGTCCAACTCTCCCACCAGTGGAAGGTGACATATTCTGATGGGGCAGCCATCTTTTCCTCACCCTTGCCAACACAAGGTAGAATGAGGATGGACTCAGCTCTTCTGCTCTCACACCCTCAGACCAGCTCATCTGAACTTCTGCTAACAAATTCAGTTCTACTGTGCTGAAATGGAGCAGGACTCACTCTTTTGAGAGTTACAATTGAGGAATTCCAGGTCCTGTTCTCACTACTGTTGTAGATTTTAAATTGTAGGATTAACTCTGTATTAACCTATCTTGTTACAGTGGTAGCAGAAACCACTGACATCAATATAACTGAGGCTTGGCAGGGTCACAGGTCCAGACAGAGCCTTTGACAGTAGCTTAGGCCTGGAGGACACCAGAATTCCTGGTGGCATCACTGCTTACTCAGATCTGTATGACCTCAGAATAAGCATAGTCCTTGGATATGAACATGGTCCTAGGTGATGGCCCAGACCCATACCTACATCTTTGTGGTCCTAAGTGGATACACAGATTGTGAACATGAACATAAATCCCAGCTGTCTTTGCAACATGGACCCACACAGGATCCTAGGCTACAGCCCAGGTTTGGATGTCTCATGGCCATTGATGGCAGCGCAGGTCACTCAGATATGTGAGGTTCTAACAGCACCATGTCCCCAGTGGTGGCCCAGATTCCAGTCTTCTACAATGTCTTTGATGGCAACAGGGTCTGAGGTAACAACCAATAACAAGGATGTAGTATTGCTATGAATTCACACTTGGCCTTCAGCAACAGTACCTGCCCTGATACTAACATGGTCCTAGGTGGCAGTACAAGCTTCTAAGACACACATGACCCCTATGGAGGCATGTCCCTTTAACACCAACACGGTCAAATGTGTGATCCTGACTGCAGGTTGCTGCAAGGCCCTCACTAGTAAAAGGAATAAAGTATATCAACAGGGATACCCACAGCTGTGTCAGGGCCATATACAACACAAGGTCCTTGGCAGTAACCAAACCTGGAAAATCGTCATGTCCCCAGGCAGCAAGCAGGCCATGGATTTATTTCATACTCCCTTAGTAAATGTTCTCATTTCCTGAGTGGCTTTATAGTCACACTCGTGTGTTTCTCATTAATTGGTTGCACATGATATTTCAAGTGATGTATATACAGAATGCTATGTTATAGAGTTAGCTAAATAATGACTATAAGGCACAGTATGGATACTTTTTCAATCATGCAATGGATATCCAGAAAGTTGGCAACACCATCCACATTCAAAGTACTTGGATAGCCTTCGCTGACTGGGAACTTGCTTTGTACAAGAACTAGGCACACAAGAGTTCTGGGGTTACAGGAGGTTTGGAGCTACTATACAGAGAGAGAAAACATTTCACCAATTAATTGATTTCAAGTGACGAGTGCTGCAAATAAGTTTATGTTCATAAAAATAAGGTCAGTTTACTAAATACAGAATAAAAGGAACAGTCAATATAAACAGTGAGTAGAATTAGCAAATTACAAAAACAACAATAACAAAAAAATGAAGAACAAATAAATGGAAAAATTGAAACCAAAACAAAGATACTAATAAAACCAAAACAAATAAACCCCAACCGAAAAACAAAATAAACTAAGCTAAACAACAGTCTCTTGGTACAGATTTAGCAACACAGACCTACAGCCTGTGCTGGCCTTGGAATCATGGTAGGAAATCAGTCACCAGATGGAAAAAAATTGAAAGCTAGTATAGCCATGTATACCCTCCATGGTGTTGTACTACACAATCTGTTGAAAGCCAGGGTTCCCAGGAATTATTCTGTCAGGTCTTCTTAAAATCAAGCTCCTTTGTGTTGGTTTCATTTCCATGGGAGTATTGAGTCAACAGACCAATGAGTACTTCTTGGGGCTGGATCACCTGCAGTTCAGCTGGTATTTGGCTCACTGGTGATTTTAAAGCTATAAGAGGATGTCTTCTTCTGAACCGGCCTTGATTTGAGGACATAGAATGTCTGTGGCTTCCTTGGCCTTCTCAGTTATCTAAAAATATGCTATTGAGGAGGAAAGACAATCAGACTCACAACCAGCCTAGATTCTCCACAGGTTATGAAAAATGAGAGCATAATCACACTGGAAGCCAAGAACAAGTCCCCCATTCCCCCCAGCAATGCTATGTTTGCTGTGGATGGGAGGGAATGGTGGCTCACTTGCCTGTGAGAATCAGTGTTCCTGCTGTAACAGCTCTTTCTGAAGGAGGCGCTCTTCCTGAGCTGAGACTGGTTCCAAGTCACACTGGAGATTTCCTGACCTAGAGCAGGAAAGCAGTTACAGAACAGGCATGGTGCGGACTTGCCCTGTCAGCTATTCAGTCTGAACCAGCCATGTTCAGCTGGACACCCAGCATGATATTTCAGCTGAGGGCATTCCCTGCTTTCCCCAAGGGAGAAGGGTCAGAATATACCTGGGTCTGAATATTTTTTTAAGCTTTTTAAAATCTGCTAGAAGATGAAGTGCTAACTACACTGTGCTGAGCATGAAAATACAGTCCATTTCTCCAGTTGTCCAGATACATTATGATAGAAAGAAAATATCAGCGTAGCAAAGTATGAGTATAGTTCAGGCTAGACATGAATGACCTTGACTAGACAATAGGAGAATGTGAGCACTCTCAGAAACTTAATGTAGAAATTTTTAGGGAGCCTATAAAATGAAAGCACTTAAGTTTATAATTATTTTTACAACAAGGAAATGAGTCAGGGTTCAACTCCCAAACCATATCTATTCTTATAACAAGAAAAGTCTTTTCACAGGAAAGGGATGCATACTGTAAGGAAGCCTGTAGTCAGCAGGAGTGAGCTGCAATCAGATCTTCCCAAAGGTAGGAAACTAACTCTAAAGGTGATCTTATAGAAGGAAAATAAATTGGCAGGAAGACACACTGTCCTCTACATCTAACACTCCTTAGACAGGTTCAGGATGATAATAGTGAGAGTTTTGGGGACACACAGGGCACAAGGTTCTGAGAAGATACCAGAGAGATCAGAAGAAATAGGGAGTAAACTATCCCCAGAAACTTTAAGGCTCAAACACAGTATTTCTTGGAGAAGTTCCTGTAGACTGGGCCAGCACAATACCCGAAGGTGTTCTTCCCTCCCTGGGGCTGAGAGCCAAGCAGATAGATGACAGAGATCCAGGTTTAGGTGACCTACATGCTTCTAAGGACTACTTCTGACTTGGGCTCTGACATCTCTAAAACACTGAAAGGATGCTCCATCATTTCTGCCAAATCCCTGTGCTGGGTGATCATCTGTTTCTGCTTCATCAGGTTTTTTGGTCTTTCATCCAGGCTTTCTTCTTCCTGTTCATTAGAAGTTTTTGTTCTCAGTGGAGGGTTGCTCCTCCATAAGCACACACATAAACTCATGAGCACACACAAAAACATCTAGGCACACATACAAGCACACTGTAATGCAGTCACATGTTTGGTTTACCAGTTAATGCTGATGTAAGGAGCAATTATCAGGTATACTATTGAGAAGAAGGTAAACTATTGTTGGATGACACAGTGGGCATGAGAGATAGACAACGCAGTCATTCAAATGTCTAGCCGGCAAACCTAATGCAGACTGGTGGACATCTGGGTTCCTCACCTGTTAGCAACCCTGCTTAGGATGTTCCCAGAATGTGCAGTGTAGGGATGTTCCCCATCACAAGAGCACTGGATGGTGGTGGATCAGGTCACTCATCTTATTCACTGCATTCCACTTTCCACCAAGGTGAGCAACTTCCTCCAAGAGGAGCAGCTGTCAGCACAGTCAGACTGCCTCACTTCAGGTCCAAAAGAAATGACCTAAGCATTCTAGAAAATCTCTACAACCAGGAGTGAAAAATAACATTTTCCCTGTAAGGTGATTGATGAGAGATGTCATTCTATAAATCTGTCTGTTATTCTTTGTTGAATAGAGAACTGTAGGCCAATAGGTAAGCAAGACAAGATAGCTGGGAATAGGAGTGCGAGAGGATTCTGGAAAAGAGAGGCAGAGATGTAGGCCACCACAGTAAGAGGTCTGGACCCATTTCTCTGGTAAAAAAATACTTAAAATGTCAATTATGGGTTAAATACTTAAGTCAGTGCTATCCAGTAAGAAACAAGCAAACGGCCAACAGCTTCATAATTAATATAGTGTCTTGTGTGTTACTTGGGGACTGAAATTTTAAGAGGGCCCAGGCAGATGCAGAAGGCAAGACATTACATAATGGTACCAGAAGTGGATAACTGAACCCAGGCAGGAATCCCACAACAGGTGATTGTGTCAGGGATTTGTGTGAGGTTGACTAAATCAGAGACAAACAATTGCATGTCACCTGCAGTACTTATCTGGAATGCGTCACTTTGCACAGTCATGAGAGGGAATCTGTTTTAAGACACAACCACGACCATGACACAGTCAGTACCACAATGTCTGCAAGGAGATGCACAATGAGATTCCGTGTTGTGAAGCCAATGAGATCAAACCGGACACTTCCTGTGCTGTAAGGTCTGTGCAGTGAAAGAACGAAAGCCTATTCCTTTTTTAATTGCTCTGTTTGATTTTTGTTATCTATTATAAAATACATCACTTCAAAACAATAAATACGAGTAAAATGAAGACACATGTGCTACATCTTTCCTCTATCTTTTCTGTTGAAACTTAGAACAGTTAGAGGACAGAAAACAAGAGAGATGTTCCAACTTGTAGGGCACAAGTGATCCAAAGATACTGTAAATCCAGATTAACCAAAATAGCAGATTTTATGTTCCCTGAGAGACCTGGGCTCAATGGAAACAGGAGCACAGCATCATAGGTTATTATCTGGCCTGGAAAAACACACACACTGCACACATCTACACATGCATGCATACATCATACCAAGACTACATAAATAATAAAGGAGTAGAAAGAAATGAGGAGGACATCATGCTGAATGAACTATGCACATCAGGTGTTTCAGTGAGACCCACAGCACTGCCATCCATCCCTAGGGGAGTAGTAATTCCCAGGGGAGCACATAACTTCGGCAAACTATTGTGAAATCATTGGAGACAGTTTTCCCTTGAAGCCTCAAATCTGTCACCCCAACATTCAGCCAGTCAAATTTTCACACCTTTGTCATCTTCCAGTTAGCTCCAGACTGGAAGCTCCAGGAAATGAGAAATATCCAGCACCAACCACAGAAAACAGGATGAACAAGATGGTACTCTGACCTCTGTCAGTGTTAACCAAGGGTTGAGCAAAGGGAAGAGAACACAATGGGATGCAGGAAAAAAGAAGTAGACCGCACCCCAAAGTTGACAGTGAGAACCATTCATTTGGCATTGACACTAGGATCCAGTTCTTCCAAACTGCTTCCTACCTGTGATCTTAGGTCATAACTGCAAAGCAAATGAGGCACAGGCCCTGACCTCATCCATGAAGTCCCTGGGCTGTTCCCTACCTAGCTCCCTGCATAGAGACCCTGCTTATCCAATGACATGCGATATGTGACTGACCAATCGCTCTGAATGTTCTGAGAGTTCCATCAGAGCAGGAGAATTTCCTTGCCAATCAATTTCTTGCAAGAGTAAATCTCTCCAGAGGGACTTGTGAATGATCACAGAAATGAACAATTGCATAGAATTTGGTGGATGTCAAATTGAGTAGGTGCATTGATTCATGAGAGACTCTTTTATGGTTGGACTGATGTGCTGTGTGCCCCACTGATTGATCCTACCTGATGCTGTTCAGCACAGGGGTCACAGATCTTCTCCTGCACCTCCTTAAGGAGCTTCTTCACCTCCTCACAGGTCTCTTGCAGTGCAATCTGCTCCTCCAACAGCTTTTCATTCTCCATTTTCAACGCATGGACATTGTTTTTCAACTGAGTCAAATATGGTAGGCCAATTCTGTGGAGGAAACTGAACCAACATCCAAAAAATGGTAGGTCCCAAATAGGCTCCATTTGCCATCCCAAACTCCAAGTATCACCACCCCTTAAAATTCCCCGGTTCCGAGACAAAACTGACAGTAGTAAAGCCAGCATCACTCGGGAGAAGGTCAAATCAAGAAAACAACCAAATTCCAGAAAATTTAAAGTACTTCTGAAAACCCTGGCACCAAGAGCTTTACTACATCCATGAGAACAGGATGAAGCCCACATCTTTGTTTACCTGTTCATAGTATTCAGAAAGCATCACCAGATGGAGGGCTAATTCTCTCTTTGGGAGGGCAAAAATTACAACCAGAATAAATGCTGTCTGTCGGGTTACATGGTATCAACACTGTGAATCCCCTGTCAGAGCCTGAGAGTCCCTGGGCATCCTGACACCCCCTTCATGGTGTAAAACATTTTTTTATGTAGAGGCTCCTATTTAGGACATTTCTGGTAGGGACTCAGTGTCTTTTCACACTTAATAAAAACAGTCCAAGAGGCACTGGTCCGAGGGCAACAAGGATGAGAGGCTAGAACCAGAGCCTCCACGTTGAGTCAAAGACAAAGAGAGCAGAATCAGCCCCTCATAAACTTAATCTGGCTCTTACCTGTAGCATTTGTTGTTCTCCTCAATCAGCTGCTTGCACTTGTTCAAGTTATCACTGATCTCCAAGGGAAATCTCTGAATGTCACACATTACCTGCTTATGCACCTTTTTCATCATCTCAAAAGATTTCAGCCTGGGATAGGGCATGGCCCCAGGAGAAAAGAATCCCATGAACCTCATGGATAATATGAAATCAGGCTGTCCTGAATTACCTCAGCCTAGTGGACTCCACAGACTGGCACTGATTCACTGGGGCCTCCTAGTGCTTAATATATTTTCTATCCTCTGCCCAGGCTAGAAGAGGCAGGGTGTCTGAAGGGAATTATCGAGGCCCATATGGGCACCATTTGTGTGCTTATTCTATAGCTTAGCTCTCTAAGATGTTCCATGGAATCGCTACCACATATCTTTGCTCAACAGAGACATCTGATGACATTTCTCCTGTCTTTAGAAGAGGGATTCTCATTCCTGTGTGCCTATTGCTACACAGAGGAACAGAGCACACTATCTGTATTTCCAGGAAGGAATCGTAAATTCAGGGTAGTTTTATAAACTCTACAGCGGATTGCAATGTTCCACCAATGTGAGGACAGTGGCCAAGAGATATGCGAATCAAAGTGGCCACAATACATGCATTCCATGGAAACTGTGAGAATGGCAAAACCTTAGATCATGCAGAAAACATACATATATACACACACATACACACGTATACACACACACACACACACACACACACACACACACACACAGGCCTTCTACTCTGCTCCCACATACAATCAGGATGTCCATGAAATGCAGGGTGGTGTCACTTTCTTATAATATAAAGAAGAAACCAGTGTGTAGCAGTGATGAGATTCAGGCCTTCCAACCACAAACTGAGATTGATGAATGTTTCCAACCCCATCCTGGTGCTGCCAGGAGCTTTTAGCACTCATTTGCCTTCTCGTCAAGCACAAAGGCTCTCCTAGTGTGTCCCTCAAGCCAGCACCAGTCAAGGCCTCTTTCAATGAATGTCAACATTGCTGTCCTGATCCCCAGACTGTGATTAAAGTCACAGGTTTTGCTTTTCATTTGGAGGAACCAGAGGATCCTGTTCCCACATCTGGTGACTACCCAGGTTCCAAGTTCTGCCTCTCATGTGCACAGGAAATTTTTTTATGCACCAGGCCACCCTGAATCGTTAGCCTCTTGAACTCAGTAAATCTTGACTTGACACTGTGGGGTCAGAGAACTGAGAGTAATGACTACCTGTTATAAAAATCTATATTGGTATAGCTTTCCAGGATTGCACTCAGCTCAATTTGCTCATTTTTATACTCTGTAGCTTAATGGTAAGTTCCTCCAGCTTCTCCATCTGCTTGTCCAGCTTTGTGAAAGTAGAGAGTCAGGATTGTGCCTCCTCAGGAGTCCCTGCAGGCAGATAAATACAAGTGAACTGGAATATTTTAATGGCATAGGGCCAGGAGAGTCTATGCTGAGTACCTAGAAGAAGCCCAAAGAAGAGTAAATGCTAGGGACCCAGTGAACTCCAAAGAGGACAGGGCAGCTATGCTCACACTGGTGTCCATGAGGTAAGCCTCTCACTTCAAACACCATGACTAGTCATGTGCCCTGTTCCTGGAAGACAAAAGCAAGCCCAGCTGTATAGATTTAAAGGGAGTGTCACCTTATATTTGATATGATGTATGTCAGTGCTGTTGTCCCTAGAGCTTAGCAGCATCAAGTAGAGTGAGGATCTCCCAGAAAAGCAGCTGCAGGTTTCACAATTCATGTCTCTATCACACTTACTATGAGAAATATACTGAGGGCCTGCTCTGAGGAAAACCAGATAAAAGCAGGATAAGCCCATTCCTTCCAAGATGCTAAGCCCCACAACTGTAAGGCCTAGCTCAAGCTTCACTTGCTCCAGGAAGCTACCCATCTCCTGACCAGGACTCACTATACTTTTCCCAGAACCATTTATTTCTTCATGTTTTTCACTGAGACCAAAGGTCAGCTTCCTTCTTCCTCTCTGGACTTCCCATGTTCTCAATTATCTCCGCTCAGGCTTGCAAACATGTCTAAAGACACTTTAAGCATATCCCACAGTCACTTGGTGTTCCCTTAATACTGGTGATATCACAGGGAACACCAAGTGCTCTCCACAATAAAATAGAATTGTCCAGAGAAGGGACAGTTAGTGTCACCAGAACTCCTCACCTACCTAATAACTAGATTCTGCAATTCACTGGAAGTAATACTGTCCTACCCAGGAACTTCCATAGATACATAATGGAAGACCTTCACTATGTCCTCATTATAAAACCAGAGGCCTCTCTCTGTGCTTCATAAGAATATATTCACAACTTCATATATGCAAGTTGAAGACTCACTTCCAAAAACATCCCAGGATATGTTTCAGCCCCTTGTAGAGATCTCTAATCAATAACAAGAGAAGTAAATATTTCTAGGTAAATAATTCGGGAATGTGGAGAGGAGATTTCAGTCCCCTAAAGACGACAAGCACAATGCAGAGAATCCACATGGCTGGTACAATATACTGTTGTCGCGGGGACTGTAGTTGTCCTGTGAGAACAAGATAAATTCCATAATTGATGGAAATTACCCCCAAGGTTAAGCAGAACTCATTCCAACCCTCATAAGTTATCAAATATTTGACCAACTTGTGACAGGTCAGCTAGAGACACTGATCACTGGGGCTCCCAGGTGAGTCCAAAACACAAGAGCTAAAATTCCCATGGAGATTGATGTCCATTCCTGCACTCAAAAATGAAGAAAGGTGATTGGCTATTGACAGTCCATAGAGAGGTATGCAAAGGCATTTTCAGAAAATTGTATTTGTCGTAGTCATGGGGAGCATATAGAGGGTGTCACTGCCATAGTTCTTTACCTAGAGCTTCTAGAGCTTCACAAAAGACAAATTCCTTGATCAGGAATCACCTGGTACAATGTCCATGTCCTCAGGAATTGGGACACAGCCAGCTTAAATTAAAATATTCACTGGAGCATGAGGAGGTTAGGATGAACGCACAGAAGTAGAGTCCTTTGTGCTAGACCTTTTGCAGAGCCCAACTTTACACTTTTGAATTTTCTGGCAGTGTTGAAATGAAGGGTTAGCACCATGCTCTGCCTGGATAGAAAAGTCTCCAGAGGTCAGGATAGGGCTTGCAACATGTGCTTGATGAACCACAAAGCAAATGAGTAATGTAGGGTAAAATAAATCCATTCCTATATTATATCACGCTGACAACCATGTTAGACAAAGTTAGGTATCTCAGTAATACCCAATTCTAGAAGTCAAATGACAGCACCTTCCCTACACACTACCTAAACTCAGGCCAATCTGACACAATGAAGGATGCTCAGGAAGTGACTGATAGATGACACTGTACCCTAGCAGGATCTGAAAGATCAGAATTGTGTCTTCACTTCTGTGGATGCCAGTTATTTCTATAGGGAGGGCGTGTCTCAACAGTTAACTGCTTTCTTCTGTATCCCTGCACCATGTGACCCAGGGGCAAGACTCCTAAATCTTATCCACAGCCACAGAGAATGTACCTTGGGTTTAGAGCTTCAGTCATGTGCTTTAAAAAGCCTGGAGCTAATTGCTACTGTCACATTAACTCAGGTAGAATAGGGAAGACCTAATAAATTACTTGATGCTTCAGACTCTCATGTTAATGGAGAAGCTACACAGTGGCAGAACATAGTCCCCTGACTCAGAACCCATCCTTACTAATAGCCCAGGATACCCGGAGCTTGAAGTAAGGGGCAGTCTCTGACCTTGTTCATGTGCTCTAATAGCTCTCAGCTGAACTGGAGACCTTTGTGCCACCACACCTGGAAAGATGGAAACCTTAGGGGCCACTGGAAAACAGCTACACTTTGTAGCTGAGCCCTGCTAGTGGCATTGATGTGAAGCATAACAAACTCAAACTTTGCCAAGGCTCATTTCTTTCCCTTTAATCATTGTCAGGCAACCTATCAGGCTCCAGTGGAGGCAAAGTACAGTGAAGGTATTGAAATCTCATTGACTCCCCTGTGCCTCATTCTTCCCTAACCATAAAAACAGAGGGTCCCCAGCACAAACACTAGAGTCTTGTCAATTCCTGACTCTGTCTAAACAATTTTCATGAATCCTTGATGTGGGTGAATCCTTTAGGAAACCAGAGAAGCAGGATAGGTCTGCTGCTTCCCAGAAGCTCCCAGTTCCTGAGCCTTATTCCTGGAAGTCTCAAGGCTGTTACACACAGAGTGCCCCCAATCCCTTCCTTGAACTCACCGTGTCTTCCCCAGAACCATGTTTTCCAGTGAGAACTAGGGCCTGCTTGCTTCTTTCTCACTCTTGTCTCTCCATGTTGTCCATTCCTCCTCCCAAATATACTTCGCAGTCTGGAAAACATTTCTACAAGTGACCTTATAGGCAATGAACAACTGTCCTAAGGGCAGCCAGTGTTGCTACAACACAAGTGACATCATGGGATTCCATGAGATCTCCAGGACACAATAGAATTTCCAGATGGGATTGCTGATGTCACGGGGCACAGCCTTTCACTCCTTGCTCATTCATTCTCCCTGGACAGACCAAAGATGGAGTTTCCTTTCCAGGAGTCTCTCCTGTGACACAGGGGTGGCCTTTCAGCACCTCCTTCTTCCAAAGTTAGAGATTTCTCTTTTCTTTTTCAGAATGTTTTCAGTACTACAGCCATGCAGAGTTGAACCCTAATTTTGCGAGCACTGCCCAAGAAGAGTCCTTAGAACCCATACCAAGAAATATGAGAGAAAATGCATGCCAAGAAATTCCGTGAGGAAATGGAGGAGGAGAAAGCAACTGAAGAAGTCTAAGTTTAAGGAAAGTTGGCCATTGGACATTTGTGAGTGAGCTGAGTCGATTATGAGACACTCACTATTATAAACTGTTCTCCCTACAAGCCTGATAGGTTAGTCAGGGATGTCTAGATTTACAGAAGTTATAAAATGAATTTCTCTTTAGGAAGGGGATTTGTTTTTTAAACTTTTTTATTACTTTAATTTTAAATAGCTTGCTTCACATGTCAAACCCAGTTCCCTCTCCTGCCCATCCTCCCACACTCCCCCACAATCCCCCCTCCTTAGTTGTAGTTCTTGTCCAGAGAGTAGCCATAATGAGCAACACTATAGGTGATGCATATCAAAAGGATACAAATAGGAAAAATATATCAAATTATTATCAAGTGGTGTCATAGTACATATAAGACATCCCAAAAATACTACCAGATATTTTCTTCAAATTATCAATGAGTTCAACAACAAGGAGGATAGGAAATCTGCTTTCAACCATCAGGAGCCTCTGTATGCAGCACCAACAAAAACGCTGAGAAAGATCATCCACAAATGCCCATCACCCAGAGTATACAGAAACCAATCATGTAGAAAGACACCATAACTGTGAGATGCACTGGTTTGTTGATGAATAAATCTTCAGTAGGTATTTTAGGGCCAGGAGTTTCCTAAGAGCTTCAAAATTTTTGACAAGTGTTGTCAAAAGAAAGAACTTTCATGCATGATATGGGAGGGACGGGTTTAGTTTCTAGAGCAATCTAGGCCCCATTTTGGCAACAGTTGTGGCTGATCTCTGAGGGGTGTGGCTGAGAAAGAGTTAGAGGAGTATAGACAGAAGGGAATGCAAAAGTAAACTTCATGAGATGTCAACTTCTTGTTCCCAGAAGACACCTTGAGTAGAACTGGTGGGAAGGCAAGGAGTCGGGTACCTGAACAGGACTCACAGTAGAGAGAAGACACATAAGCCTAATAAAGCTCCATAGCCAAAGACCAATTAGCTGATTAGCCTTGAGTACCGGCCCATTCCAGTGAATAAAGCTTATGCTCTTGCTTTTACCACAGCTCTATCTTGTCTTTCTAGGATGTTGTCTTCTCTGTTTGTCTCAGGAACGGAACATAATGCTCCCTAGATAATCACTGGCTTCCCTGCCATGGATGTTTGTTACTGGTGTATGGAGAATTGCAAGCACTTTTATTATCACCTTGCTGAAGAAAGAGCTGAACGAATAAAATCTATGCTGAGGATCCATCTTAGCCCCAAAATAATGGCTATCATAAAGAAAACAAAAGGCAGTGATGTTTGTAGACATGCTGAGAAGTGAACTTTTGGAGGTAGTTGATCAGAATATAAATTTGTGAAACCATTACATAAATCAGTATAGAGTTTCATTGTTGATAATCCCCTAAAAATACAAATTCCACATAACCCAGCATTACCACACCTAGTGTGCATCTTAAGGAATCAAACTCAGTTCACAATTAGGATATGTGCACATTATGCTGTTTTGGTACTGTTCACATTAACCAAATATGGAATTATCTCAGCTGTCCACCAATGATTGAAAAAGATGGAAATGGGAAGTGAATATGAGTAACATATCTTATTCTTGTGTATTACAATGTTACAATAAGCACAGTATTTTTTATAGTTAGTACAAGTAATAAAAAAGAGCGTGGAGAGATGGCTCAATCAGTGAAGTGCCCGTCTCACCAGCATGAAGAACTGCGTCTGGATACCCAGAACACAATACTATCCAGAACTAGACCCACTTGTGTAGCCCTAGCACTTTTGAGGACCTAACCAGTGCAGTCCGTGGAGTCCATTGATAAGCCAGGCTATAATGCTGAGCTCTAGGTTCAGAGAGACCCAGAGGCTGTGTTTGTGTCTGAGTATGAGAGAGGGTGGGCAGGAAAGAAGACTGGCGTTTTTTTTATGCAACAGGGACATTCAGGACAGTTGTTTTCTAATTCGGGGATCAGGGTTGTTTTTAATGTGCCTTAAATAATAAAACAAGGTGAAGAGTAATCAAAGAAAACACCTGATGTTGACCTCTAACCTATCCAAAAGTACACATGTAATCACTGAGGAGTTCACATACCCCTGCACACAAACACCAACACAAACACAGCATAACATGTACAAAATGAAATGAATGAATAAATAGACAAATACATGAGTGAAACATAGCTAGGCTGTGAGATGGAGACATGTTTGTGAAGACACATTTAAAGGTATTTTATTTTAAACAGATCTTTTTAATTACAGAAAACTTAATATTGATGATGAAGGAACAGTCGAGGGCTGTATGAGCTGACACAGAAAATAGATAAAGAACATAAACCAATATTTGATTGTTACAGAAAAGTGACTAGTGAAATATCTTTTATTTGCTGAAAATAAGTTGCCATTTTCTGAAAAATGTTTGCATAAACATACTCATACATAAATGTGAACGAATTCTTAAACTTTTATCTGACTATACTATTGCTTGTTTTAATTGTTTACCTAAGAAGAGTCTTTGATTAAGTTATTTCTTAGGAGCTAATGCGAATCCACGTGATGGATTGAAGTTTGTAAAACAATGTACACACACTTTATGTGCCAATCTGGGTGAGCTGGCCTAAATGCACACAACTATGAGAATCTCCATATGCCATGTCATAAAGACCACCGTCACCTCTACAGCACTGTGACTTGCTTGCTTTTTAAAATCTGTCAGTTAAAAGAGTATTTGTTTTCTAATTTTGAAAAACATGTTTATCAACTAGCTGGTTTCTCTAGAACAATTCCATACATATTTACTTTTGGTTGACCCTTCCCCATGTTAATCCCCTCTGCCATCTCCTTACTTCCCATTCTTAAGGAAACCACTTTTTTCCCAGAATCCCCCTTCCACTTCCAGGTCATGTGCTTTGTTCCCTTCCACTCATCCTTCTTAATGTTGCCTTTCCCTCTTGTGGGCAGCTGTCTAACTTCCTGACATCTACACACACTTGTAGTTCATGATGTATACTGATAAAATTCACAAGTTAAAGGTTTGCATGTGTTTGTCTCTGAAGCTGGGATAACTCACTAAAGTATTTTCCAACTTCATTTTTATGCAAATTCTATCATTTTATTTTTCTTTATTGATGATTAATCTTCATATGTGTTTATATATTGTTGACTTTCTAAATGGCACATGCAGATCTTTTCTTTTGGACATGGATTCTGAGGACCTGAAATAATTGGGCAGACTGCAGTCTAATGCTATAAACAAACTTATATAAGTTTGAGTGCACTTTTATACACAGATGTAACAAAGAAACCAATGATCCAAAGAAGAATTTTGTGTTGAGCAAAATATGATTAATAAAACATATGAATAAATGCCAATAAGCATATATTAAATGAAAACATAGCAGCCCTTTCCTAGAACTTTCTGTGGATAGACGAATTTAAACACAATTTCCTGGCACATACTATATATTATATGTGGTACATATTGAAAGCAAGGCAGAAGGTATATCCATATTGAGGGTACACGGAAGAGTGTGTTCTATAGCTATGATCTGACGTCTCTGTTATAGGTATAAGACCTAAGTATGTCTTATAAAGTGAATAATATGTTTCACATAGGAGTCAGGAAATCCTGTCCAAGAACAGTCCAGTGAACAAAATGCACCTGTGGTAAAAAGGTGCATTTTCGCCTGCAGCCCCTCACCTGTGCCTTTTCGCCTGCAGCCCCTCACAGTTCCCCTCGGCACTGTTCACCCTGCATCATTCGAGTGTTACAAATACATAATATGAAATCTCCACCAAAATCTCATCATTCATTCTTTTATTAATGACTATCAAGGCTGACTTAATTTCCTAGAAATTGTGAATAGAGAAGCAATAAACATGGTTGAACAATTGTTTTTGAGGCAGGATACAGAGTGCCTCAGATATGTATCCAGGAATTACATAGCTGGACCCTACAACGCTTCCTCTTTTACATTTCTGAGAATGTTTCACACTGATTTCCACAGTTGTTACATCAGTTTGTGCTTCACACAGGGTGAATGAAGTCTCCCTATTTCCCAACATCTTCACCAGCATTTGCTGTAATTTCATTACTTGATCATGGATATTTTTAATGGGTGAGATGAAGTATCAAATTAGTTTAACTTCCATTTCACTGAGGAATAAGAATGTTCAATGTTTTACTTACTAGCCATTTGTATCTCTTCTATAGCTCTATAGTCCTATAGCTCATTTCTGGTTGATTTGTTGTTTAATGGTTCAATCTTCTGTCAGATATAAAGCTCACAAGATTTTCTCTCATTTGTACGTTGTCTCTTTGTTCATTTAACTGTCTCATTTGTTGCCTTCCTCTATTTTCATTAATTTATTTTTGAGACAGGATTTCATTTTGGAGGCTTGGCTGGCCTAAAATTCATGATCTTCCTGTTTCACCATCCCAAGTTCTGGGATAACGGGTTTGTGCCAACAGAAGTATCTCCATTTATCACTTATTAAGTTGAGTGCTGAAAAGGTCCCCTGACTTAGCATATTTACCCTTGTGCTCACTGAAGCTTCCCCCAAGTTCACTCAATGGTTCCGGATTTATCATGAATCAGTACAGAGAAATATTTGCATACATTAAGAGATCTCCCTTAGATTGTGTAATAATTTCTTTTTTCTTAATCTCTCAAGATATTTGATGTTATATCTGGAACACACTAACAAAACAGACCTACAAACGGGAGAAAGGAATCATCAAATGTATATTGAGAAAGTCATTAGTTAGAACCTGTTTTAGTTATAGCTCTCACTGCATTGCTCTGCTGAGCTTCAACCACACTCCAAGATTAGATACCTGTGATGGCTAAAGACGTTTCAGTGTTCAGAGTGTGAGAACTGGCTAAAACAATAAGAGAATAATACCATCTACGTCTTTCTGAGTCTAAGATACACCAATCAGGTATATATTATTCTTGTTCCATCCATATTCTAAAAAACTCATGGTGTCAATTATTAAAAGGATGAATAATACTACAATGTATAAATGTGCCACATTTGCTTTTTCTATTGTGTGTTGCTTCCAGTTTCTGACTCTTTTGAATACAAAACAAAGACCATGGTTGAGCAAGTGTCTCTATAGTTAAGATGGAATATCCTTCTGCTATGTACCCAACAGTGGTATATCTGGCTCTTATTAAGATTGAAACCTATCTTCCTGAGGAATTGGTACACTGATTCCATGGCTCTCTTATTAGGAGGATGTGTTATTTGTCTCCATCAATTACGTTTCCATACCGTGCATAACTCTGCCCATGTTCTTGCTTTGGATGTGGATTCCGAGTATCTGGTCCATTTTAACAGTAGCTCCCCTGATTCTGAGGGTCATGTCAATCCTGAGACACTGATAGTAAACTGAAGGGATAGATCAGAGCTGTCTCCATGCCTTGATTGTCAAAATTCCAAGTTTATAGTATAAAAATTAAGCTTATTGTCACAATAGAGGACTGAGTTTAGACAACAAACATAAAGGCCAAAAGACTGTAATGACAGGCTTCATACCGTGGAAGGAAAAAAACATCTATTAACCAAGATTACTGTATCTAGAAAGATGTATCCCAAATGTACTAAAATCTGTCTATGATATCCACATCAGCATTACATGAAATTTTAAAGGAATATTGCACACAGGTGAGGGTGCTAGAATAATGAGATCCCTGGAAATAATAGACACATCACCTAACAATAAACCATTAACTCAGTGAAATAATGAGGTCCTGATATGGGCAAAGGATGAAGAACAAAAGTAATGGAAATAACCACAGAAGAAAAGAATGAGGAGTGGGAGCCACCCTATCATCCTGCAGCTACACAGTAGATAGTTGTGCTAAAACCTATATTGCCCTGGGAACCCTTGGTTGCATCATGGCAAACCCAGAGAAAGAGACTTCAGAAGTGCTCTAGACCCTCATCGATGCAAATAACACCATCCCCAACCAGATGTCGGGGTCCTGCTTCCTCACATTCCCTGGGTTTGAAATCAGAGAGATGCAGGCGAGTACTGTAGAGGTGAGATGTTTGGGGAGAGAAGAAAAGGGAGGGAGGAGTTTGAACTTTCTTCGAAATTTTTCAGGGCAGATGCTCAGAAACCAACCAACTGGTGGTCAGGCCCAGAGATGCATCTCCTGTGACCTGTTCTTCAGTGGGAGGAATGGACAGACTTTTGTGATTGTCGATGATGATACTAGGACTACAACTGACAAGTGAGTTTGGGTTTCTGGTGAGGGTGACAGGTACAGCAAAGTTCATAGTCCACATACATGTGAGATGAAGTCTTCTTATTAATCTGGACATGCAATTTGAAAACGTAACCACCAACTCCTGATCTCTGGCCTCTGTTTTTTTCATATGGGTGAACAGGCTGCAAGGAGAAGAGAATCCTTGGGCCTTGAGCATCCAGGAGGGTGAAAATGTCACTGTGAACTACAGTTATAAAACATCCATAGCTGTCCTAGAGTGGTACAGACAGGACTCGGGCAGAGGCCGTGCCATGCTAATCTTAATTCGGTCAAATGAGAGAGAAACAGAGTGGAAGACTAAGCGTGACCCTAAACAAGTCCAGCCAGAGCAGTTCCCTGTCCATCACTGCTGCCCAGTCTGAAGATACTGAAGATACTGGAGATACAGATGCACAGTGTGCAGCCAGCACCTGCAGCCCTGACACAAACCCTCAGATCCTAGAACCCAATAGAGAGTGGAATGGTGCTTATGTCATTTCATGACAAGAATCCACTGGAAATGGAAGAGATTTGTTTCAAATTTGGGATTTTTTCGTCTTCATTTTCCTAACCAGTCTTGCAAGGAAAAGATATAGGAATCTGAGCCCTGTTACCCTGACATCCCTCGAAAGAGGCAGTATTGATCTATACTGTAGTTACACTGAAATATAATGGATTAGCCAGGATCTTGGGAAAAAGCCAGGAAGAATAACTCTTCAAATTATTTCATTATACCTTTTTCTGTGGATGAAAACCTAACGACTTAAATTAACAGTACCAAAGAAGGCAAGCTCTCCACACAGCATGACTTCAAATTTGAAAACCTCTGTGCACTCCCAGGCATCTATATCCAAGACCTATGCTTTAGAAGAGGCACAAATGTCTCCTTGTCATTTTTTTTCCACAAACCAGTAGTTAGCCCATATTCAGAACCCCCTTCCTAGTAGTGTCATAGACAATAAACCTGTGATTTATCCAGAGTACAGAGATGCCCATCAATCTCATTCTTTGCTCCAGATAGTTGCCTGTACATTGGCATAGATCTACAGATTTTCCCTTTCATGTCTCTCAAAGATACAGATGCAGTAGGGAGCAGCAGAATTCTAGTTTTGGGATCATGAAAAGAAACTGCACAGGTTCACACACTTTTCTGAAATATTGTCTTTATAATAGTCTAGCCAAGAGATGAGTGAAATCTTGACGTTTTTTTAAACACAGCCCTTTTTTAGACCAAGATGGTCTCTGGTTTCATCTCTGTCATCTTCAAATTATTTGAAACAATTCTGTGTAGATAGTACCTTTAGTTTCTCATTTCAATTGACCTTAATTAACATCAGTTCAAAAAACATGGTAAGACCAGTGTCCTTCTGTTTAACAACGCCAAGGGATGCTCTAAGAGCACATCTGTTCTTCAAATTTTGGCACTTGCATTTCTTCCTTCTAAAACGTATATTTAATTAAAAAGCACATATGTTTATAAAACAAAGTATTGCCATGCTATTGGCCACATTCTACACACTATTTATCCAGCTCCACCCCCAGGAGTAAACTTATATTTTCAGGATGTTAATGGCTCTGAACACGGAAATAAACTATTGTATACAAAGAGAAGAGAGTTCCTTAGGTGTAAAGAATAAAATCCTGATCAACAGCTACACTCCACATAAGGAGGGTGGTACTTAACCAAATGCAGCCCTGGATTTCCAGCTCCACGTCCAGGAGAGGACTCCATAAACACCTCTGTGCCAACCAGGAGTGGCACCGGGCAGCTGGGCACATTTAGGACCTCTTTATGATGAGGGAGAATGGTCCATCCCAGATCCATGTCAGACTGAGTGGGAGTAGGAGACCCACACACAGGCTTGGGGCAATGACTCCAAGGGAAAAACACAGGCCCGCCCACCTAGCACCTTGTGACACCAGTCAATTGGATACTATTATAGTGAGCAATATATAGTGTGGTATGGGAGAGAGACCCACACAGAATGGTTCATGTCCTATGGACAGGGGCATATCTCAAGAGAAGAAAGAGGTGGAGAGTGGGGTGAGGGCGGTGACTTAATTGCCACCTATGGCCATGGTGATGTCTGGGCCTGAGTTGCTACTGGGAACAAGTGTGGGTTCCTGGCTCTGATGCAGCGATGGTCTATTTTGATGTCCCTGATTCTTGATACCACCAATGGCAGAAAGGATGGGACTGTACAGAGTTGGCCCTGCCCCTCGTTTTCGAAAGCACTGGCGAAAGAGGGTCTTATACTTCACCTAGGCAGATCAGTAGAATAACTCTGTAGACAGGGGCTTAGGTGAACCTGCCCTGAGGGCATGAGGCAAACATAGCTGGTACTGCCTTGCTCATCTGCAGTGTGGTGGTGAGAGAGGGACTGATGCCCTCACTTCCAAACTAACAGCCTCCATCAATAAAGAGAGCCTGCGTTCACTTTAACAGTTGCAACTCTTGGAAAAGTTGCCCATGCACCCTCTCTGGTCAGCACAGTGGAGCTAACTCTGTTTACAGAGGAATAGGTGTGCCAGCCAGAGAATGAGAATATGAGACATCTGGCCCCACCCCTCATCTGCCATATGGTGGTATGAGCAGGAAGTGATGCCTTCCCTGGCCCCTCTATGCCCGAGGTGGATGGAAGAGCAGGCCCTGAAATTATAGAGTGGGAGAGCTCCTCCTGTCCCTCACTGGCTGGAGCAAACAGGAGACCAAGCCATGCACCTTGCTGGGCAGCTCAGTAGAGTCAACTCTGGTGGTGGAGGTGTGGGTGAGCATGCCCTGAAGTTGTGAATTTGGGAGAGTGGTCCCCACTATTTCCCTGTCATGTGGTATCATGGTATGGAATATAGTGAACTAAAGGCAACCTATATTAAGGGCAGTTTGAGGGCTTGTATGGAAACCTTCTATGGTAGGATTTTCTAAAAATACATACACATATTAAAGAAATATGAGTGGAGTCACCAAATAATGGAAGAGACAATGCCCCAACTAGATACCTTTCACCACTGTGTGGAACTTTCATTTCCAGGAATGGGTTACATCTTATCAAACCCCAAACAGTTCAGGCTATTGGAAGACTATTGGTTGCTGTCCACAACCTGATGGCAAGGCAATATTGCTGCAGACAATACATACAACTCTTACTGAATATGAAATAGATGAGTGGGTGCCTTCACTCCTACTGATTAGAGTTCGTGATACTAGAAAGTATTTTTCATGAAAACAGAGGAGAAATGGAATCATTAATTCTTCTATAGTCTTTACCCTTGACAATGTTCAACCTTTGCTTAAACACTCCTAGCTGGGAATTGATAAGGACTGCTGGCTGTGCCTGAACTCTTGATCCCATTACTACATAGGCTTAGGAATCAGCCACACCATCAGCCCTCCATCAAATAAAACTATTTGTAACTGGGAAAAGCCTAAATTACCACTGGGGACCTACTGGGAACTGGAAACCTCATAGTGTCCAGGACCTATGACCTACAAGACTCACTTTATTCTGATGCTTGCTCTTCCATTATCCAGGTCAGTTATTACCAGCATGAACACTTTATGGACCCTGAACCTTTTGGCGGGCATGCCCAAATGGTTTAACTAAATGTGCCTCCTTCAAGGCATTACAATAAGTCCCTCCAATATGTACTCTTACACATGCTGCCCAACATGTAGCTATATTATGGAGAAGAAAAGAGAGCACTCTTTAAGATGAACCCCAGGCTTCAAGGCTCAAGAAGTGAAGTACATCTTTCTCCGTTCCACTTTTGGTTGGAGCCAATATTGCACAGGCAACAGCCATAGGTCAGTGATCAAACTTAGAGAATTAAGACAGCAAGTGGACCAGATATTCATTAGGATTTCTGTCACTGTGAACAGACACCATGACTATGGCAACTCTTTTTAAATGAAATATTTCATTGGGGCCAGTTTACAGTTCAGAGGTTTAGTCACTATCATCATGATGGGAAACATGGCAGCATGCAGGCAGACATGTTGCTGGAGACAACAGGAGAAAGTGTACCACACTGGGAATAGCTTGAGCAAAAAAAACTCAATGCCTACTTCTACAGTGACACACATCCTCCAACAAGAACACACCTTCTGTGGGTGCCAATACCTATGGGTCAAGCATTCACACACAAGAGTGTATGGGGCCATATCTATTCCATCCACCACAAGGACTTAGGGATTTTAGAAAACTCTGTATCCAAATGAGAAAAAACACGTAGACTCTAGTAGAATCAATTCTGGAGACCCAAGGAAGCTTAAGACTTCTCTTGATGAACAAGTAGTATTATGTTCAACTTTAGGAGAGACCCATGATTTCTATTTCTGCCAATCAGGGATAATTAAAGGAAACCTCAAATAAGGAAAGAAAGGAGACATAGATCAGATAATTGGTGTCAGTCTCTGTTAACTGGTCCCTGGATCTAACCACTTTACTGTCAGTATTAGAAATCCCATCGATTCTTATCTTGATCCGGCTAATGGTAGAATCCTGTATCTTCAACTGTATCACCAACTACACTAAATTCAGTAAACACATTTAAGCTAACAGTTCTTTTTTTACGAGACAGGCTTTCTTTGTATTATTTTGGAGGCTGAAAGTGCAGCTTAGCCTCGAACTCATAGAGATCCACCTGTCTCTGCCTCCCGAGTGCTGGGATTAAAGGCGGGTGCCACCGCTGCCCGCCTAATCCTCCTAGGAAAGACTGTTAAATGATTAGACTCTTGCCCATAGAACCAATGAGGAAAATGACAAGGTGACACAGTGAATAGGTTTCTCCATCCTGTATTCTTACGGAGGCCAATTTTTTAGGCTTCTGTAGAGTTTGATCTCCTTGATGAGAAATCTTGTGGAAAGCTACATAACTCTCTTCTAGGAAGCCGAGGTCAAGATGCCCAGCTAGCTTATCTTAGCTACTATTAAACTGTTTGCTTGCACAGAATTTGCTCCAGCTAACTGCATATCTTGGTAGTTCCTGGGTAATTTTCCACAGGGATTCTCATCAAGGCATTCAAATTGTACTCAATCCTAAAAATGGCCTCCGTGAGAATACAAAGTAGAAGAATGTTTGCCCTGTCTTTCTCTGTCACACTCTGTAGCACTCTTAATTGTATAAAGAGATTGTGTCATGTAATAAATTATATTTTAAGTGGGTCCTCAAGTTATTCCATTGAATGCCATCAGTATTAGTAATGTGATTCATTCTGTGGCTCCAGCTTCAACCCCAGTGGATTTTCTTAAGTTCATGTCTACTGCTGTGTAAGCAGCTGGAAGAGCAGTGTGTGGTTAGCCACAAGTCCCTAGCCTGCACAGACAAGCATTTTGGTCTTGGAAACCAAGATCCTCCATTTTCTGTATGGGTGGTAGTAAAAGAAAAACTACAGCAAGTATTCCCCTGGAAAAATCACAACAGTCGGCTATCCAGTGCTTTGAGCAGGGGCAAAGAGAAGTCACTGAACTGACCAATCCATGGTTGGGAAAAGGTTTGTTTTTTATAGATATGAGATAGACAGAACATCCAAAGGCAAAGAAGGACAAAGAAGCCGTGGGTACTATGGGGCAGAGAGGAATGTGGCAGACTGGCTGGGGATAACGTAGGAGCAGAGAGAAGTGCAGCATATGGGAAAACATCCTGGGTTATAAGGAAAACCTGTAGTAGCAGTGTAAGGGGAGGGAATCCTGTGACTGGGAACAACCTGGAAGGCTAGAGTAGACTTCGATATTACATGGCAATAGGGACCCAAGGAGCCTGGTGATTATCACTAGCTTTGTATGCACCATAGTTACTATCAACAGGGAACCAGATGCCGCATCAGTCAAAGGCTGGGAAATAGAAAGTGGCTCTTACTGGCAGAGAGAAACCCTTCTCACACTTCCTGAGGACAGAAGAAATGATCTGCCAGCAATCCTTCTGAGCTGAAGCCAGGCTGTCAACTTGAACTTAGTCGGTGGGCTTGGGGCTTTCCTTAAGTCCTAACAAATGCTAAATTATCAGCCCAGAAAATAGACATACAAGTAACTTTATATAGAATGAGCAGATTATATTTAGGAATATATATGCATGTACATATATATATGCATGAACATATATAAGCACACACTTATGCACAGGCTCATATGTGCACATATATTTGCAATTAATAAAATGAGAAGCCATGTACTCCCAGCCTCCTCTCGTTTCCTAGTCTCGTTGGTGGGAGAGAAGATCTGGAGTCTGGGGTGCTTGGCTCCCGCCAGGATTGGGAGCTCTGTGCACTTCCCAGGCGATCTGCAGGCTCTGGAACACAGGCCGGGAAGCTGGCCTGTTTACCTGATGCTCCTGCCGGGATTGGGAGCTCTGTGCAGTTCCCAGGCGATCTGCAGGCTCTGGAACACAGGCCGGGAAGCCGGCCTGTTTACCTGATGATGCCAGAGGGACAGCTACTTCCATGTGCTCCCAGCCTTCTCTAGTTTCCTGGACTCATTGGTGGGAGAGAAGATCTGGAGTCTGGGGTGCATGGCTCCCACTGGGATTGGGAGCTCTGTGCAGTTCCCAGGCGATCTGCAGGCTCTGGAACACAGGCCGGGAAGCTGGCCTGTTTACCTGATGCTCCTGCCGGGATTGGGAGCTCTGTGCAGATCCCAGGCGATCTGCAGGCTCTGGAACACAGGCCGGGAAGCAGGCCTGTTTACCTGATGATGCCAGGGGGACAGCTACTTCCCTGTGCTCCCAGCCTTCTCTAGTTTCCTGGACTCATTGGTGGGAGAGAAGATCTGGAGTCTGGGGTGCTTGGCTCCCGCTGGGATTGGGAGCTCTGTGCAGTTCCCAGGCGATCTGCAGGCTCTGGAACACAGGTGGGGAAGCTGGCCTGTTTACCTGATGCTCCTGCCGGGATTGGGAGCTCTGTGCAGTTCCCAGGCGATCTGCAGGCTCTGGAACACAGGCCGGGAAGCTGGCCTGTTTACCTGTTGCTGCCAGAAGGACAGCTACTTCCCTGTACTCCCAGACTCCTCTCGTTTCCTAGTCTCGTTGGTGGGAGAGAAGATCTGGAGTCTGGGGTGCTTGGCTCCCGCCGGGATTGGGAGCTTTGTGCAGTTCCCAGGGGATCTGCAGGCTCTGGAACACAGGCCGGGAAGCCGGCCTGTTTACCTGATGATGCCAGAGGGACATCTACTTCCCTGTGCTCCCAGCCTTCTCTAGTTTCCTGGACTCATTGGTGGGAGAGAAGATCTGTAGTCTGGGGTGCTTGGCTCCCGCCGGGATTGGGAGCTCTGTGCAGTTCCCAGGTGATCTGCAGGCTCTGGAACACAGGCCGGGAAGCTGGCCTGTTTACCTGATGCTCCCGCAGGGATTGGGAGCTCTGTGCAGTTCCCAGGCGATCTGCAGGCTCTGGAACACAGGCCGGGAAGCTGGCCTGTTTACCTGATGCTGCCAGGACAGCTACTTCCCTGTACTCCCAGCCTCCTCTCGTTTCCTAGTCTCGTTGGTGGGAGAGAAGATCTGGAGTCTGGGGTGCTTGGCTCCCGCTGGGATTGGGAGCTCTGTGCACTTCCCAGGCGATCTGCAGGCTCTGGAACACAGGCCGAGAAGCTGGCCTGTTTACCTGATGCTCCCGCCAGGATTGGGAGCTCTGTGCAGTTCCCAGGTGATCTGCAGGCTCTGGAACACAGGCTGGGAAGCTGGCCTGTTTACCTGATGCTCCCAATCCCGGCGGGAGCCAAGCACCCCAGACTCCAGATCTTCTCTCCCACCAAAGAGACCAGGAAACTACAGGAGCCAGGGAGACCAGGGGAGTAGCTGTTCCGGATCAGGTACAACAGGACCCAGCATAAGGTCCAGGGGACCAGGTAGGAGGCTAAGCGCCCCAGATTCCTGTTCTTCTTCTCTACCCATGGTCCAGCATTTGGACAAGGTATAGAAGAACCACCAGATTACTGGACTTACTAGCACCCACCAAAATGGAACTCTGGTCCCCAGACCAGGAAGGGGCTCTTTCTGCACCCACTAGAAGAAGAGATGGGAAAGAGACAATACAAAAACACAGTCAGCAACAGAAAAACAAATATGACACTGCCAGATTCTAGAGACTCCACACCAGCAAGACCCCAATATTCCAACGCGAAGGAAGCAGAAGAGAACGACCTTAAAAGCAATTTCATGAAAATGATAGAGGCCCTAAAAGAGGATATTGGAAAATCTCTCAAAGAAATGGAAGAAAAAACAAACCAAAAAATGCAAGAAATGGAAGAAAAAACAAACCAAAAAATGCAAGAGTTGGAAGAAAAAACAAACCAAAAAAGGCAAGAAATGGAAGAAGAAATGAAGCAAAAAAATGCAAGAAAAGGAAGAAAAAGCAAAGCAAAAATGCAAGAATTAGAAGAAGAAACATACCAAAAAAGGCAGGAAATGGAAGAAGAAACAAAGCAAAAAATGCAAGAAATGGTAGAAAAAACAAAGCAAAAAATGAAAAAATGGAGGAAGAAACAAACCAAAAAAGGCAGAAAATGGAAGAAGAAACAAAGCACAAAATCCAAGAAATGGAACAAAAAGCAAACCAAAAAATGCAAGAAATGGAAGAAAGAACAAACCAAAAAATTCATAAAAGGCAACAAACGGACGAACAGATAAACAGAAAATTGCAAGAAGCAATGCAAACGCTGCAAGGGTTGAAAACTGAAATAGAGACACTAAAAAAAACACAATCTGAAGAAAGGCAGAAAATAGAAAAGCTGGACAAACAGTCAGGCACTACCAATACAAGCATTACCAACAGAATAGAAGAGATGGAAGAGAGAATCTCAAGTGTTGAAGATACATTAGGAGAAATGGATTTATCAACCAAAGAAAACCTTAAATCTATCAAATCCTTAACACAAAACATCCAGGAATTATGGGACACCATGAGAAGACCAAACCTAAGAATAATAGGCATAGAAGAAGGAGAAGAAATCCACCTCAAAGGGGCAGAAGGCATATTCAACAAAATCATAGAAGTAAACTTTCCCAACCTTAAGTAAGACATGTCAATGAAGGTACAAGAAGCCTACAGAACACCAAATAGAGTGGACCACAAAAAAATCCCCTCGCCACATAATAATCAAGACCCCAAACATACAGAATAAAGAAAGAATATTAAGAGCAGGTAAGGAAAAAGGTCAAGTAACATATAAAGGCAGTCCTATCAGAATTACACCTGATTTCTCCATGGAAACTCTGAAAGCCAGAAGGTCCTGGATAGATATTCTACCTACACTAAGAGACCATGGATGCCAGCCCAGACTACTATACCCAGCAAAGCTCTCAATCACTATAGATGGAGAAAACAAGATATTCCATGACAAAACTAGATTCAACCAAAATGTGTCCACTAACCCAGCCCTACAGAAAATTTTGGAAGGAAACTCCAACCCAAGGAAGCTAACTACAACCAGAAAAACATAAGCATTAGAGAATCCCTCTCTACCAACAGCCAAAAGAAAAAAAGGGGTGAAATTCCACCCATAATTCCACCAACAACAACCATCGCAAATCGAAGAAGGATGAGCAATCAATGGTCATTAATATCCCTCAATATTAACGGCCTTAACTCACCCATAAAAAGACACAGAATAGCAGAATGGATTCGAAGACAGAACCCTTCCTTCTGCTGCATACAAGAAACACACCTCACCCTCAAAAACAGACATTACTTGAGAGTTAAAGGTTGGGAAAAAATTTTTCAATCAAATGGACCCAAGAAACAAGCAGGGGTACCAATCCTAATATCTAACAAACTAGACTTTAAAATAAAATCAATCAAAAGAGATGAAGGAGGTCATTACATACTCATCACAGGTGAAACCCATTAAGATGAAGTGTCTATCCTGAACATCTATGCCCGCAATACAAAGGCATCCACATTCGTTAAAGAAACATTATTAGAACTTAAATCTCATCTAAAGCCCCACACAGTTATACTGGGAGATTTCAACACACCACTCTCACCACTAGACAAGAATACCAGACAGAAACTCAACAAAGAAGCAAAGGGTCTAATAGAAGTAATGACCCAACTGGGATTAACGGATATCTATAGAACATTTCATCCACATAAAAAAGAATATACCTTCTTCTCACCACCACATGGAACCTTCTCAAAAATCGACCACATACTTGGCAACATATGGAACCTCAGCAGCTACAAAAATTGGAATAACTCCATGCATCTTATCAGACCACCATGCCTTAAAATTAGAATTCAACAACAACACAAATTGCAGAAAACCTACAAACTCATGGAAATTGAATAATGGTCAACTGCACCATCCCTGGGTCAAAGAGGAAATAAAAAAAGAAATTAAAGACTTCCTCGAATTCAATGAGAATGAAGACACAACATACCCAAACCTATGGGACACTTTGAAAGCAGTACTACGGGGGAAGTTCATAGCACTAAGTGCTCACATGAAGAAACAGGAAAACAGTTATACCAGAGAATTAACATCACAGCTAAAAGCTCTAGAACACAAAGAAGCAAACTCCCCCAGGAGGAGTAGACACCAGGAAATAATCAAACTGAGGGCTGAAATCAACAAAGTAGAAACCAGGAAAACAATACAAAGAATCAATGCAACGAAGAGTTGGTTCTTTGAGAAAATCAACAAGATAGACAAACCTTTGTCCAAACTTACCAAACAGCAGAGAGTGAACACGCAAATTAACAAAATCAGAAATGAAAAGGGGGACATAACAACAGACTCTGAGGAAATCCAGAGAATCATTAGGTCATACTTTGAAAACCTGTACTCCACAAAATTCGAAAATTTAAAGGAAATGGATGACTTCCTGGACAGCTATCATTTGCCAAAACTAAATCAAGAACAGATAAGCAATTTAAATAGACCTTTAACCCCTATGGAAATAGAAGCTGTCATCAAAAGTCTCCCAACCAAACAAAGTCCAGGTCCAGATGGTCTCAGTGCAGAATTCTACCACAAATTCAAAGAACAGCTTATACCAATTCTTCTCAAAGTGTTCCACACAATAGAAGCAGAAGGGTCTTTGCCAAACTCTTTCTATGAGGCTTCAATAACCTTGATCCCTAAGCCACACAAAGATACAACCAAGAAAGAGAACTTCAGACCAGTATCCCTCATGAACATTGATGCAAAAATACTCAATAAAATACTGGCAAATCGGATCCAAGAACACATCAAAACAATCATTCACCACGATCAAGTAGGTTTCATCCCAGGGATGCAGGGATGGTTCAACATACGAAAATCCATCAATGTAATCCACCATATAAACAAGCTGAAAAACAAAAATCACTTGATCATCTCACTAGATGCTGAAAAAGCCTTTGACAAAATCCAACACCCCTTCATGATAAAGGTCTTGGAGAGATCTGGGATAACAGGGACATACTTAAACATAATAAAAGCCATATACAGTAAACCAACTGCCAACATCAAACTAAATGGACAGAAACTCAACGCAATTCCTCTAAAATCAGGAACAAAACAAGGCTGTCCACTCTCTCCATACCTTTTCAACATGGTACTTGAAGTTCTAGCTATAGCCATACGACAACAAAGGGGGATCAAGGGGATACAAATCGGGAAGGAAGAAGTCAAACTTTCACTGTTTGCAGACGATATGTTAGTTTACATCAATGACCCAAAGAACTCTACCAGGGAACTCTTACAGCTGATTAACACCTTCAGCAAAGTGGCAGGTTACAAGATCAACTCAAGAAAGTCATTAGCCCTACTATATACAGATGATAAAAGGGCTGAAAGAGAAATCAGAGAAACATCACCCTTTACAATTGCCACAAACAACATAAAATACCTTGGGGTAACGCTAACCAAACAAGTGAAAGACCTGTATCGTAAGAACTTTGAATCTTTAAAGAAAGAAATTAAAGAAGCCCTCAGAAAATGGAAAGATCTCCCATGCTCTTGGATAGGTAGGATCAATGTAGTAAAAATGGCAATCCTGCCAAAAGCAATCTACAGATTCAATGCTATCCCCATTAAAATCCCAGCACAATTCTTCACAGACCTTGAAAGAACAATAATCAATTTTGTATGGAAAAACAAAAGACCAAGGATAGCCAAAACAACCCTGTTCAACAAGGCAACGTCCGGAGGTATCACTATCCCTGACCTCAAGCTCTATTATAGAGCTATAGTCCTGAAAACAGCTTGGTATTGGCACAAAAATAGACAGGCAGAACAATGGAATCGAATTGAAAATCCGGGTATTAACCCACACACGTACGAACATCTGATCCTTGACAAAGAAGCTAAAAATATACAATAGAATAAAGAAAGCATCTTCAACAAATGGTGCTGGCATAATTGGAGACTGGCATGTAGAAGAATGCGGATCGATCCATGTTTATCGCCATGCACAAAACTTAAGTCCAAATGGATCAAAGACCTCAACATAAATCCAGCCACACTGAACCTCTTAGAAGAGAAAGTGGGTGGTAGCCTTGAACGAATTGGTACAGGAGACAGCTTCCTGAACATAACACCAGTAGCACAGACAGTGAGATCAACAATTAATAAATGGGACCTACTGAAACTGAGAAGCTTCTGTAAGGCAAAGGACACAGTCAGCAAGACAAAAAGGCATCCCACAGAATGGGAAAAAATATTCACTAATCCCACATCTGACAGAGGGTTGATCTCCAAAATTTACAAAGAACTCAAGAAGCAAGTCTCCAAAACAGCAAAGGACCCAATTAAGAAGTGGGCTGCAGAACTAAATAGAGAGTTTTCAATAGAGGAGTCTAAAATGGCTGAGAGGCACTTGAGAAAGTGCTCAACATCCTTAGCCATCCGGGAAATGCAAATCAAAGCAACTCTGAGATACCATCTCACCCCTGTCAGAAAGGCTAAAATCAAAAACACCAATGACAATTTATGCTGGAGAGGATGTGGTGAAAGGGGACACTCCTCCATTGCTGGTGGGAGTGCCAACTGGTTCAGCCACTTTGGAAAGCAGTATGGAGATTCCTCAGAAAAATGTGAATAAACCTACCACAAGACCCAGCAACTGCTCTCTTAGGAACATATCCAAAAGAAGCCCATTCATACAACAAAGATGTCTGTTCCACTATGTTCATAGCAGCATTATTTCTAATAGCCAGAACTTAGAAGCAAAATAGATGTCCCTCAACTGAAGAGTGGATAGAAAAAATGTGGTACATCTACACAATGGAGTACTATTCAGCAGAAAAAAAAATGGAATCATGAGATTCGCAGGCAAATGGATGACACTAGAAGAAACCATCCTGAGTGAGGTAACCCAGTCACAAAAAGAGAAACATGGCATGTACTTTCTCATATATGGATTTTAGACATAGACTTCGGGAGTGCCAGCCTACAATCCCATGGCCAGAGAGTCTGGGAAACAGAAACTTCATTTACTGGGTGGTTAAGTACTGAGCTGAACTCAAGAAAGCCAGTATCAGAGAGGGAGGACTGATGATCAAAGGGATTAAGACTGGGCTGGTTGAACCCCCAGAAACAGCTGACCAGACAAAGGTTAACTCTTGAATCCCAGGCATCAGCCTGGGAATCCAGCATGGGACTGATCAAGACCCCTGAATCTGGGTGTCAGTGAGGAGGCCTAGGTAATCTATTGAGCCTTGGACAGCAGATCAGTACCCATCCCAAGTATACACACGGTCTCTGGACTCCCATAGAACAATGTGAGGTGCACTCTCACCCTGAACTAGTGGGGAAGGGTCTAGGCCCTGCCCTATATGAAATGACAGACTATGGATACCCCCATGGAGGGCCTCACCCTCCCTGGGGGAATGAGGGGATAACGGGGGGGATGGAGGGAGGGCACGGGAGGAGGGGAGGGAAAGGGAGAGGGACCTCGTACTGACTTGTGAAGCAACCTTGTTTCTTATCTAAATTAAAAATGGAAAATAAAAAAAATAAAAAAAGAAAAAAAGACAGCTTTGTATGCCAGCTTGAGGAAAGAGTGATATTTATATAGCACACACACATGTATATACAAGAGTCAGCATTATATATAACACATAGATGAGTATGTATGTGTATGTATTTGCTTATATATGACTAATATATTTATATAAAATGATTCCATACAGTTAGTTGAAGTCATACAAAAAAAATAAAATAAAATGAGAAGCCATAAATTTGAAAAGGATAGGGAGGGTTATATGTTCGTGTTTGCAGAGAGGAAAGGGAAGAGGGAATTTTTGAAGTCATAATCTCAAAAATATGAAGAAAAACAAAAAAAAACACCTAAGGAGTATGTATATATCCTGGGAATCACTTAAAACATGGAAGCCAGAGACTGGTCACAGGAGACACATTTGTGTAGAGGGGTATGTGTCACATGCTTCCTCCCAAGTTGCTGTGTGTGTTTGTGGCCTTGTCCTTCTCTGCTATATATGATTCCCCATACAGTCGGGAATATTAAGCAGGAAGCCTTTATCCTAGCATAGAGAGCTTCACATGGTTATAGCAAAAAATGATCTGGAGAAAAGAAGCAAACTGTGACTTCGGTTGGATTTGTCTTTGGGTCCTTCTTATCCCAAATGTCACAGTATGTTTTCTGCTGTCTTACAGAGTCAACTGTGTTCTTGTTTCCAATGGATCCACTGTGGTCCAGAAAATGACTCAAGTCCATCCTTTGGCTCCAGACAGGCATGGGAAACAGCCACCCTGGACTGTTCATAGGAGCCAAGGGAGACCACTTCCTACTTTTTTTTGGGATAAACAAGGTCACAGTGGAGAGAAGATTTTCCTTAATTTGTCAGATTTCTGGTTGGGATGCAAATAATATTTGACACTCTATTTCCAGAAATCAGCCAACTGTATCATCTTTACTCTCACATTCAGCGAGAGGATTCAGCAAAGTATTTCTGTGCTCTCCTGGAACATAGGAGTGACAAGGAAAGCTAAACAAAATCCATGAGTTCCCTGTGAATTGGCACCTGCTGCAGGGACCCATTCAGATGCTCACCTCCAGATGCAGACAAGTGGGTGATTATGTCTGCTGTAGCTGTTGTCTGAATCAGAGGACTTCTTCACAAGTGAAATATCCTTCCATCACTCTGGAAACAGAAGTTAGAATAAACTTTCTTCAAATATTGTCTTGAATATTTGACTCAAAAGACAGAACATAGAGAAGACATGTAAATATTCTTAAAGGTGAATAGTTCAAAACATCATAATTTTTTATCATTTTTATTTTAATTTTAAATAGCTTTTTTACATGTCAATCCCAGTTCCCTATCCATCACCTCCTCCCGCACTCCCCTTCCCCCCCCACCTATTGCCAAATCCTTCCACATATGGGATATCTAGACTGTCATTTCACTCTGGATAGGGTCCAGGGACTCCCCTAAGAGTCCAGTCTGAGAGAGCATCCCTCTTTGTGCTATAGGCACACGATGACTGTTTGTATTCCAGGGATAGACACTGATCCACAGCTCAGGGCCCCTTAGGTTGCTCAGGCCTTCTCGCTGACACTCACATTTGGGGGGGTCCAGATCAGTCCCATGCTGGCCTCCCCACTGTCAGTCTGGGGTCCAAGATCTCTCCCCTGTTCAGATCAGCTGTCTCTGCTGATTTTGCCAGCCCATTCTTTGCCAATTTGCTCATCACTCCTCTCTCTCTGTCACTGGGTTCCTTGGGTTCAGTTCAGTGATTAATTGTGTGTTTGCCTCTGCTTCCATCATTCACAGGATGAAGGCTCCCGGATGGTTATAGACATCAAGTTCATTATCAGGAATGGTCATTCGAGGTGGTCTCTCCACTATTGCTTAGCTTGCCAATTGGTGTTATCCCTTTAGATCACTCGAGGTCACTCTGGTACCTGATCTGTCTTCTATCCTATGATTCCCTCTTCCCCCTATTCTACCCCCACCCCCTCAACTTCCTGTTCCCCCATGACCAACTCTCTTCCTCTTCACCCCCTCTCTTCTTCCCAGGTCCCACTCTCCCCCAACCATTGCCGTGTTCCCCATCCATTCAGAGGATCTTGTCTCAATCCTCTTCTCTTGGGTACTATGCATATATGCATGTCTTTTAGGAACTTTCCTATTTCCCAGACTATCTATCAGTGGAAGTGCAGACTGGCACTATCCTGATCCAAGTCTAAAATCCATATATGAGTGAGTACATACCATGTTTGTCTTTTGCGACTGGGTTACCTCACTCAGGATGGTTTCTTCCAGTGCTATCCATTTACCTGGGAATTTCAAGATTCCATTGTTTTTTTTTCTGCTGAGTAATACACCATTGTGTAAATGTACCATATTTTCTCTATCTACTCTTCAGTTGAAGGGCATGTAGGTTGCTTCCAGGTTCTGGCTATTACAAATAATGCTGCTATGAACATAGTGGAGCAGATGCCCTTGTTGTATGAATGGGCATCTTTTGGATATATGCCTAAGAGTGGGATTGCTGGGTCTAGTGGTAGATTAATTCCCATTTTCCTGAGGAATCTCCATACTGGTTTCCAAAGAGGCTGTATGAGTCGGCACTCCCACCAGCAGTGGAGGAGTGTTCCTCTCTCTCCACATCCTCTCCAGCATAAATTTTCTTCAGTGTTTTTGATTTTAGACATTCTGACAGGAGTAAGATGGTATCTCAGAGTTGTTTTGATTTGCATTTCCCTGATGGCTAAGGATGTTGAGCACTTTCTTAAGTATCTCTTGGCCATTTTAACCTCCTCTACTGAGAATTCTCTATTTAGCTCTGTACCCCACCTTTTAATTGGATCCTTTGGTGTTTTGGAGATTTGGACACAAAGTTCTTGATATACAGGTCTTTAATTTCCTTGGTTAACATTATCCCCATATATTTGATGTTGTTTTTGGCTATTGTAAAGGGTGATGTTTCTCTGATTTCTTTCTCAGTCACTTCATCATCTGTATATAATAGGGCCACTGATTTTTTTGAGTTTACCTTGTATCCTGCCACATTGCTGAACGTGTTTATCAACTCTAGGAGTAAACTTGCAGAGTTTTTTGGGTCACTTATGTAAACTATCATATCATCTGCAAATAGTCAAAGTTTGACTTCTTCTTTTCCTATTTGTATCCACTTTATCTCCTTTTGTTGTCTTATTGCTGTAGCTAGAACTTCAAGTACTGTATTGAAGAGATATGCAGAGAGTGGACGGCCTTGTCTTGTTCCTGATTTTAGAGGAAATGCTTGGAGTTTCTCTCCTTTTACTTTGATGTTAGCTGTTGGTTTACTGTATAATGCTTTTATTATATTCAGGTACATTCCTGTTATCCCTTATCACTCTAGGACCTTTATCATGAAGGGGTGCTGGATTTGTCAAAGGCTTTTCCAGCATCTAGTGAGATGATCATGTGGATTTTCATTCGCAGATTGTTAATATTGTGGATTACATTGATAGACTTTCTAATGTTGAACCATCCCTGCATTCCTGGGATGAAGCCTACTTGACCATGTTGGATGATTTTTCTGATGTGTTCTTGAATCCGGTTTGCAAGTATTTTATTGAGTATTTTTGCATCAATGTTCATGAGGGAAATTGGTGTATAGTTCTCTTTCTTAGTTGTGTCTTTGTGTGGCTTGGGTATCAAGGTAATTGTAGCCTCGTAGAAAGAGTTTGGCAGTGAGCCTCCTGCTTCTATTGTGTGGAATACTTTGACGAGTATTGGAATGAGCTCTTCTTTTAATTTCTGGTAGAATTCTGCACTGAAGCCATCTGGGCCTGGGCTTTTTTTGTTTGGGAGACTTTTGATGACTGCTTCTATTTCATTAGGGGTTATAGGTCTGTTTAGATTATTTATCTGTTCTTGATTTAGTTTTGGCAAGTGATATCTATCCAGGAAATTGTCCATTTCCTTTAAATTTTCAAATTTTGTGGAGTACAGATTTTCAAAGTATGCCCTGATGATTCTCTTGATTTCCTCAGAGTCCGTTGTTATGTCCCCTTTTTCATCCCTGATTTTGTTAATTAGCATGTTCTCTCTCTGTCTTTTGGTTAGTTTGGACAGAGGTTTGTCTATTTTGTTGATTTTCTCAAAGAACCAACTCTTTGTTTCATTGATTCTTCTCAGTGTTTTCCTGGTTTCTACTTGATTGATTTCAGCCCTCAATTTGATTATTTCCTGGCGTCTGCTCCTCCTGGGGGAGTTTGCTTCTTTTTGTTGTAGAACATTCAGTTGTGCTATCAATTCTCTAGTATGACTGTTCTCCAGTTTTTTCATGTGGGCACTTAGTGCTATAAACTTTCCTCTCAGCACTGCTTTCAAAGTGTCCCATAAGTTTGTGTATGTTGTGTCTTCATTCTCATTGAAATCGAAGAAGTCTTTAATTTCTTTTATTATTTGTTCGTTTACCCAGGGATGGTGCAATTGTACATTGTTCAATCTCCATGAGTTTGTAGGGTTTCTGCGATTTGTGTTATTGTTGAATTCTAATGTTAATGCATGGTGGTCTGATAAGATGCAGGGTGTTATTCCAATTTTTTGTATCTGTGGAGATTTGCTATGTTTCCTATTATGTGGTCAATTTTAGAGAAGGTTCCATGTGGTGCCGAGAGAATGTTCTATAGATGTCTGTTAAACCCAGTTGGGTCATATCTTCTATTAATTCTTTAGTTTCTTTGTTAAGTTTCTGTCTGGAGGTCCTGTCTAGCGGTGAGAGCGAAGTGTTTAAGACTCCTACTACTAGTGTGTGAGATTTTATGTGCATTTTGAGCTTTAGTAATGTTTCTTTCACGAATGTAGGTGCCTTTGTATTTGGGATGTAGATGTTTAAAATCGAGACTTCGTCTTGATGTATTTTTCCTTTGATGAACATGAAGTGCCCTTCTTCATCTCTTTTGATTGATTTTAATTTGAAGTCTAATTTGTTAGATATTAGGATTGCTACGCCCGCTTGTTTCTTGGGGCCGTTTGATTGGAAGATCTATTCCCAGCCCTTTACTCTGAGATAACGTCTGTCTTTGTTGTTGAGATGTGTTTCTTGTACGCAGCAGAAGGAAGGGTTCTGTCTTCGTATCCATTCTGCTAGTCTGTGTCTTTTTATAGGCAAGTTAAGGCCGTTGACATTGAGGGATATTAATGACCATTGATTGGTGATCCTTGTTTGCCCTTGATTTATTGTTAGTGAAGTTATTTTGTGTTGTTTCTCCTCCCTTTTTCTTGTAGTGTTTTGTAAAGTATGATTATATATTGCCTGTGTCTTTGTGAATGTAGTTATCTTCCTTGGCTCTAGGTTTTCCTTCTATCATTTTATGTAGAGCTGGATTCATGGATACGTATTGTTTAAATCTGTCTTTGTCATGGAATATTTTGTTTTCTCTATCTATGGTAATTGAGAGCTTTGCTGGATATAGTAGTCTGGGCTGGCATCCTTGTTCCCTTAGCGTTTGTAGGACATCTGACCAGGATCTTCTGGCTTTCATCGTTTCCATTGAGAAGTCAGGTGTAATTCGAATAGGTCTGCCTTTGTATGTTACTTGGCCTTTTTGTTTAGCTGCTCTTAATATTTTCTCTTTGCTCTTTAGGTTTGATGTTTTGATTATTATATGGCGAGGTGACTTCTTTTTCTGGTCGAGCCTATTTGGTGTTCTGTAAGATTCTTGTACTTTCATAGGCATGTCTTTCTTTAGGTTAGGGAAGTTTTCTTCTATGATTTTGTTGAATATGTTTTCTGTACCTTTAAGTTGAAGTTCTTCACCTTCTTCTATACCTATTATTTTCAGGTTTGGCTTCTTCATGGTGTCCCATATTTCCTGGATATTTTGTGTTAAGGATTTGTTGGTTTTGAGATTTTCTTTGGTTGACGACTCTATATCCTCTAATGAGTCTTCAACACCTGAGATTCTCTCTTCTATCTCTTGTATTCTATTGGTGATACTTGCATCTGTAGTTCCAGACCGTTTACCGAGCTTTTCTATTTCCAGCATCCCTTCATTCTGTGTTTTCTTTATCGTTTCTATTTCAGCTTTCAATCCTTCAACTGTTTGAGCTGTTTCCTTAATTTTCTTGATTGTTTTTTCTTGGTGCTCTTTAGATTCTTTGAGAGATTTGTTTATTTCTTGAATTTTTCCCCAAATTTCATGGATTTTTTTGTTTGTTTTTTTCTTCTATTTCTTTAAGGGAATTCCTCGTTCTTTTTGAGGCTCTCCATCATCTTCATGAAATAATTTTTAAGGTCTGTCTCCTCTTCTTCACCTATGTAGTGCTTTTCGGGTCTTGCTGGTGTTGGATGCCTGGATTCTGGTGGGGTCATGTTGGTGTTTCTATTGCTGAGTGATCTCTTATTCTGTCTTCTTCCCATATCTTCTTTCAGTGGGTGCTGGTGGGGTCTTTCCATCTCCACTGGTCTCCTTCCTTACTGCAGCTGAAACTGGGAATGCTGACACGGAGTTTGGGTCCTGGTAGGGCTGATGTCTTTCCTGAAGCTGGTCTCACTGGGGTTGGGGTCTTGGAAATGTTGACTTCTTTGCTTTGTGGGCAGGTCTCCTGAATCTGTACTCGCTGGGGTTGGGGTCTTGGAAGGGCTGATGTCTTTCCTGAAGCTGTACTCACTGGGGTTGGGGTCTTGGAAGGGCTGATGTCTTTCCTGTGTGGGCGGGTCTTCTGGATGCCAGGAAGGGCCCCGAAGATCAAGGGGGATAGGGGATGGGTGGCCGGTCCCTGCCAGAGACCCAATCTCACCTGAAGCTGGACTCGATGGGGTTGGGGTCTTGCGAATATGATGATTCTTAATCATTTCTAAATAGACAATGGATCAATCAAATAAAGCTTAATTCTGCCTCTTATCAGTATCCTTAAGTCAATGGAACAGTGATAATTATTATAATCTTAGACATCTGTCTACTTGAAGGTTACTTGGTGCGGATTTTAAAGTAGAGGAGGAAATCAAACAACTCATGATACAACAATCTTCTTTTCTCTAGGTTGCCCCCTGTCCACAAGAATCTGAAGCTGATTCAGCCAGAATCATTTTTCTTAATTATGGAAATATATACTCCCACCATTCCAAAATGGATAGTCCACCAAATGCAGAAACTTTGAAAACCACACAAGCAACATGCAAATAACAGAAACATTATACTTTAAAAGTTAAAAGCCATATATTTATGCCCACCATTATGCCTGTAAAACAATAAAAAATTATTTACAGTGATAAATCCACCCTTGCAAGGATCTTATGTTAATTTATGGATGTTGAACTAGGACATGGATTACCACTACTGGATTAACATTGCCTAAAAGCTATTTCTGGGAGGAAGAGCAAGTACACCATTCACAAATAAACCAAAAACAGTTGTACTAAGACTGTATCCTGAAAAATTACCAGTGTACCAGCAGATTACTGTATGAACTAAGGGGAAGAAAGCAAACACAACCAAAACCCCAATCAAGCAAAAAAAAAAACAAAAAACAGAATCAAAATATATTTATCCCTGAAATTCCACATTCAATTTCATGAAAATTTAAATTGCAACAATAGGATTTGCATTTTCTTTTTTCTCAGACTTGTAAAGCATTTAAAACTTTATAAAGCACTCTTACATTTTATACTTTTACTCTTGCTCAAGGACCAAAGAACTGGCAGAGGATTATGAAAAAGAAGATAGAGTATGAGCCATCAATATATTCAGCTGCTTAACTAAGTGTACAGTCAGAGCTAATACTGAATACACTGATTGACATTAGAAGTGAAGATAGGAGACATGGAAAAAGAGAAGTCTGACACTGAAAGAAATTAAAGGAGTAGAATCTAATTTCTGAACATCCCTAACAGAATTTAAAATTTGTATTTTAAAATGAATCTAGACTACATAAAACTTACCTCAGTGTCGTACTTAAGAAATTTATTTAGCAGATTTTTACATATACTTACAGATTTTTAATTTCTTTTGCATAAAGCCTAAATCTTTTACTATTGTTGTTTACTATGTTGCTTAAATATGATGCAAAAACAATTTCTTTTAGAATTAATTTTAAAAGCCAGATTGCCCTATGTAAGCAAGTGAGAAAATCTAGTCCATAATAAACGCTAAGTTATTTATATGTAAAATATATGTATGTTTACAAGCATAATAGCATATATGCAAATAGTTTAAGGAAGACTAAAGAAAGAAATAAAGTGATTTCTTAAAATCACTAGAGGTCACTATGGTGCATGATCTGTCTTCTAACCTATGATTCCCTCTTCCCCCTATTCTACCCCCCAAGTTGACCTTCCTGTTCCTACATGTCCTACTCTCTCTTCCACTTCTCCCCCTCTCTATTTCCCAGGTCACTCTGCCCCCCACCCCTCGCCATGTTCCACATCTGTACAGAGGATCTTGCCTCAATTCTCTTCTTTTGGGTACCATGTATATATTTTAGGTTCTTTCCTGTTTCCCAAAATCTCTGTCAGTGGAAGTGCAGACTGGCACTCTCCTGATCCATGTTTAAAATCCATATATGAGTGAGTACATACCATGTTTGTCTTTTTGTGAGTGGGTTACCTCACTCAGGATGGTTTCTTGCAGTGCTATCCATTTGCCTGTGAATTTCAACATTCCAATGTTTATTTCTGCTGAGTAATACTCTATTCTGTAAATGCACCACATTTTCTCTATTCACTCTTCAGTTGAGGGGCATCTAGGTTGCTTTCAGGTTCTGGCTATTACAAATAATGCTGCTATGAACATAGTGGAGCAGATGCCCTTGTTGTATGAATTTGCCTCCTTTGATATATGCCTAAGAGTGGAATTGCTGGTTCTTGTGGTAGACTGATTCCCATTTTCCTGAGGAATCTCCCTGGGTAAAGGAATAAATAAAAAAAGAAATTAACGTCTTCCTGGAATTCAATGAGAATGAAGACACAACATATGCAAATCTATGTGACACTTTGAAAGCAGTGCTAACAGGAAAGTTCATAGCACTAAGTGCCTACATGAAGAAACTGGAGAACCATCATGCTAGAGAATTAATAGCACAGTTGAACGTTCTAGAACAAAAAGAAGCAAATTCACCCAGGAGGAGCAGACGCCAGGAAATAATCAAATTGAGGGCTGAAATCAATCAAGTAGAAACCAGGAGAACATTAAGAAGAATCAATGAAACAAAGAGTTGGTTCTTTGAGAAAATCAGCAAAATAGACAAACCTCTGTCATACTAACCAAAGGACAGAGAGAGAGCATGCTTATTAACAAAATCAGAAATGAAAAGGGGGGCATAACAACGGACTCTGAGAAAATCCAGAGAATAATCAGGGCATATTTTGAAAATCTGTACTCCACAAAATTTGAAAATTTAAAGGAAATGGACAATTTCCTGTATAGATATCACTTGCCAAAACTAAATCAAGAGCAGATAAACAATTTAAACAGAACTATAACTCTTATTGAAATAGAAGCAGTCATCAAAAGTCTCCCTAATAAATAATAATTTTAATCTCAGTTCTTTAAAAAAAGTTTTCCTAAGATTAAAGAACTGCCCACAAAAATAACATAAACTAATATAGGTTATCCTGTCGCCCCATAAATATAGTTTTACCTGAACTTAATGCCTATGTTGAAATCTATGAATTAAGTTCTCTTCATATTTAAATATGATGAATGGAAAATAGTAGTCAGTGACTGAAAAATATTAAGCAATGACAGCTTTGTAAATATGGTGCTAACCATTTGTTTCTACCTCAGTAATAACTAAGCCTATAAAGGGAAAGATATTATACTGTAACATAAAGATGATTGTCTTGTCTGTTTGCTTTGGATTCTTTAAAAATCTAAATTGGTCTCAAGAGAAAATACAAAAATACTACCTTGTGATTGTCTCTGAATTTGCTCATCTCTCAGGATATCAGGTCTCTTTTGTCTTCCTCCATTTCTGTAGCATTTATATCCTCCTAAAAGTAAAATAGAAAGGAATGAATATGTATTTATATACATTAATATAAAAATGTTATGATTTAACATTTTTGTAGGTATTAACACAACTAAGGAAAAACCTACCAACTTGGCAATAAAATCTATTCTAAAACTAAATAATAATAGTAATAAAATCCCAAATCTCACAACTAGTACCACACACATAAAATCAAAGTTTACAATTCAAATGAACCTTGGTGATGAGTGGGTAAGGAATCAATGGCAACACTGAAAATCTACAGAAAATCTGCAGAGAAACACACTAGTTTTTTTAAAAAAAAAAGAGTTTACATTGTGTTATAATTCAACTGTCTACATATTTACACAATACATTACTTTTGATATTTTCTTGATTTCAAATTATAAAAAAAGATTTCCTTAACCTTAAATCCCTCCTCTATCACCTGTAAAATCCACTCTTTTCAATAACCCAAATACTGGAGTGGACAGGAAAAAGTGTGTCATAAGAATAGCAGGATTACGCCAGGCGGTGGTGGCGCACGCCTTTAATCCCAGCACTCGGGAGGCAGAGGCAGGCGGATCTCTGTGTGTTCGAGGCCAGGCTGGACCGATAGCCCCCAAAACAATATAGAGAAACCCTGTGTCTTTAAAACCAAAAAAAAAGAATAGCAGGATTGGCCAAGAAGTGATGTCTCACACATGTAATCCCAGCACTGGGGAGGCAGAGCACTGTGACTTCAGTCAGGCTGGTCTAAAATACATGTTCTGTTACACAGAGAAACACTATCTCAAAAAAGCAAAGCAAAAAATAATCACAAAACATAGTAGCAAGACTATTTCCACATCTGTAAGATGTAAGAAATAATCATACTTAATAATATTTGCCACTTGATATGTACTTGAATGCATAAAAACAATTTGGTCTATTCTACAAAAAAATTTGTCGCTGGGCAAAAGGAGACAGAGCTATGTGATTTGAAGGCCAGCCTGCTCTACAGAGCAAGTTACAGGACAGCCTCCAAAACAATACAGAGAAACTTTGTCTTGATAAAACAAATAGCAGTTTTGCCTATATTACTTGCTAAAGAATAGTATTTGTATAACTTATCCTATAATTATCAATTACTTGCTTTCCTACTTCCACGTCGATAGATGAGAAAAATTCTACTTTACCTAATACCTGACAGACTCTATGAACTCTATTCCCAATGGACATACCAAGTAGACCGACTTTTAGGACTAAATGAAATATAATTAAAGTAATACAACTGTATCTAGTAACAGACAAAACTTGAAATGCCCCAAAACACTGATACCCAAAATATAACCTTTTATTACCTCTTAATAACCAATATGTACAGTTTGTATCACCTTTTTTTATGGGGGAAGGTCGGACAGGGTCTCTCTGTGTAGCTTTGATATAGTAGTCTGGGATGGCATCCTTGTTCCCTTAGCGTTTGTAGGACATCTGTCCAAGATCTTCTGGCTTTCATCGTTTCCATTGAGAAGTCAGGTCTAATTGGGATAGGTCTGCCTTTGTATGTTACTTGGCCTTTTTCTTTGGCTGCTCTTAATATTTTCTCTTTACTATGTAGGTTTGATGTTTTGATTAATAAAATGCGAGGTGACTTCTTTTTCTGGTCGAGCCTATTTGGTGTTCTGTAAGATTCTTGTATTTTCATAGGCATATCTTTCTTTAGGTTAGGGAAGTTTTCTTCTATGATTTTGTTGAATATGTTTTCTGTACCTTTAAGTTGAATTTCTTCACCTTCTTCGCTACCTATTATTCTCAGGTTTGGCTTCTTCACGGTGTCCCATATTTCCTGGATATTTTATGTTAAGGATCTGTTGGTTTTGAGATTTTCTTTGGTTGACGACTCTATATCCTCTAATGTGTCTTCAACACCTACGATTCTCTCTTCTATCTCTTGTATTCTATTGGTGATACTAGCATCTGTAGTTCCTGATCGTTTACCCAGCTTTTCTATTTCCAGGATCCCTTCATTCTGTGTTTTCTTTATCGTTTCTATTTCAGCTTTCAATCCTTCAACTGTTTGAGTTGTTTCTTTAATTTTTTTGGTTTTTCTTTCTTGGTGCTCTTTAGATTCTTTGAGAGATTTGTTTATTTGTTGAATTTTTCCCCAAATTTCATGGATTTTTTTGTTTGTTTTTTCTTCTATTTCTTTAAGGGATTTCCTCGTTTCTTCTTTGAGGGTCTCCATCATCTTCATGAAATAATTTTTAAGGTCTGTCTCCTCTTCTTCGTCTATATAGTGCTTTTCGGGTCTTGCTGGTGTTGGATCCCTGGATTCTGGTGGGGTCATGTTGGTTTTTCTATTCCTGGGTGATCTCTTACTCTGTCTTCTTCCCATCTCTTCTTTCATTGGGTGCTGGTGGGGTCTTTCCGTCTCCACTGGTCTCCTTCCTTACTGCAGCTGAAGCTGGGGATGCTGAAGCTGGACTCGCTGGTGTTGGGGTCTTGGAGGGGCTGATCTCTTTCCTGAAGCTGGACTCGCTGGGGTTGGGGTCTTGGAGGGGCTGATGTCTTTCCTGTGTGGGCGGCTCTTCTGGAAGCCGGGAGCAGCCCCGAAGATGGAGGGGGGATGGGTGATGGGCAGGCGGTCCCAGCCGGAGACCCAATCTCACCTGAAGCTGGGCTCCCTGGAGTTGGGGTCTTGGAGGGGCTGATCTCTTTCCTGTGTGGGCGGGTCTTCTGGATGCCGGGAGCAGCCCAGAAGATCGCGGGGGGATGGGTGATGGGTGGGCGGTCCCTGCTGGAGACCCAATCACACCTGAAGCTGGGCTCCCTGGGGTTGGGGTCTTGGAGGGGCTGATCTCTTTCCTGTGTGGGTGGCTCTTCTTGAAGCCAGGAGCGGCCCCGAAGATGGAGGTGGTTGAGTGATGGGCGGGCGGTCCCAGCCTGAGACCCAATCTCACCTGAAGCTGGGCACGCTGGGTTGGGGTCTTGGAGGGGTTGATCTCTTTCCTGTGTGGGCGGGTCTTCTGGATGCTGGGAGCAGCCCAGAAGATCGCGGGGGGGATGGGTGATGGGCGGGCGGTCCCAGCCGGAGACCCAATCGACCTGAAGCTGGGCTCGCTGGGTTGGGGTCTTGGAGGGCACAAAATTTTTATGATTCAGAATTTACACTAAAATATAGTAAGAGAAAAAGCCAGGCATTGTGGTACACACCTTGGATCACAGCACTTGGAGGAAGAGGCAGATCACGGAGAATTTCAGACGAGGCTACAAAGTACAAGGACAGCCAGGGCTACAAAGAGAAAAAGATTAGATAGATGATAGATAGATAGATGATATGTATAGATAGATACATAGATAGATAGACAGACACAACAAAATGACCAGTGAAATGACTGATCTTAAACTGATAATTATTAAAGTTGTATGATAATAACTTTGGAGTTGCTGCTCCATCTCAATTTTATACACGTGTAAATTATCCTTAATAAAGATATTTCTAAATCAAGACAAGGTACTAACAATTGCATATGTGAAGCACTATATTTAATCCGTAGTACCAAAAGGAGAAAGAGGGGCAGGGAGTTAAACAGTGTTTCTGTCTAGAATGAAATATAATTTACTTCAAAAGTAATAGGTCTTTGTGGCTGGGAAGCAGCTGCCATAGAAGTGTGAGGACAAGAGTTAGGATACCTAGTAGTAAGCTGTGTGTTGGAGGCCCACGCATTTAATCTCAGCACTCGGGAGGCAGAGGCAGGCAGATCTCTGTGAGTTAAAAGCCAGCCTGGTCTATATAGAGAGTTCCAGGACAGTCTCCAAAACAATACAGAGAAACCCTGTTTTGAAAACCAAAACAAAAATGGATACCAAGTACTAACACAAGAGCAGATATAACATGGCAAACTCTAGTAATCCCAGAATCCCAGAGGCATACATGGGGAAACACTGACCAAGCTGGCTAGCTACACTAACTAGAATCTGCAAATTCCAAGTTAAGCAACAGACTCTAAATAAAGTAGAATAAAGTTAAGAACTAAAAAACAAATCAACCATGCCTAGATATACACAACAAAAATGAGCAGCTAAAGCTGGGCAGTGGGAGTACATGGCTCTAATGCAACAACTTGGGAGGCAGAGGCGGGCATATGTCTGCAAAATCATGTCCAGTATAGCCAGGAGTACACACAGATAAACCCTGTCTCAAAAGAGATGCTTGCCATTGCACGGGACCCAGATAAATTCCCACCACACCCATTAGCAGCTCATAATCAACTAGAACAGCAGGTTTAGGGAATCTGAGAGTGTCTTCTGGTGTCTGCAAAACTGAAAACAGGAGGTGCATACATTTAGGCACATATTCACATATACAAAGTAACAATAAATGATCTCGATGGACAGTGTTGACACACACCTTTGATCCCAGCACTCAGGACGCAGAGGCAAGCATATCCTTGTGAGTTCAAGGCCAGCCTGGTCTATAGAGTGAGTTCCTGGACAAGCCCCAAAAGTAAACAGTGAAACCCTGACTTGAAATACCAAAGCAAACTAATAAGTACATAAATCTCAATAAATATATGATAAGTCATGTGCTATCTTACTTCCGTTCCTGAGCTCTAACCAATCTAACTGGACCATACAGCCTTCCTTTCATACTAAAAGGGACTTAAACATTCAAGAACTAGTGGCAGAATTAGAGACAGCACAGCAATTAGGAACATAACACACTTGTAACAGAAAGCAGATTCCAAGGACCCTTGTCAGGCAGCTGGAAAGCAGCTGTAACACCAGCTCCAAGGGATCTTTTCCAGCTTTGGTGGGCACTGAACTCACATGCAGAAAGTCATACACAAATATACAGACAGTTATAAAATATTGTTTTAAGAAGAAACTACCAGATTTGTTCAGTTTTATGTATTAAATTTTCCTCTTCTACCTCAATTTTGTTTCATCTTTTGAAACTTTCAATCGCAAATCTCAGCAAAAACTTTCTCAATTATCTTGTAATATGTTCTAATAGAAAAGTTAAAGTAAAACAAGTTAAGTGACTTATGCAAGCAATTTAAAGTGGTAGCAACAAATAAACAAAATATGTATACCTTGAAGTTTTCCAGAAGCACAATATACTCTCTTCCAACTCAACACCAAGCAACATTTCTTAAAAAGAAAAATAAGAATTGACCATTTAACAAGATGAATAGTTTTCAAGACACATAAGATGACAATTAATGGCTACAGAGTGAAGTAGTTGACAACTGTGATCCAGGAGGCTGAGGTAGACCAAGCAAGTTTAATGGCAGCCTGGGTCACAATATGAGACACAGTTTCAAAATACCACCACCACAAAAAAGAACTTAGCTTAGCAAGATCATGCCAGCAACTAAGCTTCTTTAAATAAATTACTAAGTCTCCCACAAACATCAGACATAAAAAATGCTTAAACAATAAACATAAAGCCTTAACCAGGCAGTAGTGTCACACTTTATTCCTATAACTCAGGAGGCAGAGTTTGAGACCAGCCTGATCTACAAAATGAGTTCCAGGACAGCCAGGACTACAAAGAGAAACACTGTCTGGAAACACCAAAAATGAGCTAGGCAATCATAGAACATGCCTTTAATCCAAGCACTGGGGAGGAAGAGGCAAGGAAGATCCCTGAATTTAAGGCCAGCCTGGTTTAGAGACCAGGTCGACAGAGTGAGTTCCAGGACTGACTCCATGGCTACTGAGAAATGCTGTCTTGAAATAGCAAAACAGAAAACCCATGAAGTCTTAAGAAAAAAGGAGCCTTATTGACTCCTAACAGAACAAAACAGAAGGGGGAGTATGTTCTTTTTCATTTTTCTATGAAGTGTTTTAATAATATGATATAGGATTGTGTATGATTGATCACAGTCCCTTTAGACAATGTATTGCTTCCCTTGGACTGAATGTCTGCCCTGAGTCCTCATTAATAAATCTTATATCCTATCACTAGTACCTCAAAACCAAATTAAGAATTGTGAGTCACAGGACGGGGTGGTCCACACAGGCAAAATACAGACATAATATGAATAACAAGACAGGCAAAAATGGCATACAACTTTAATCCTAGCACTTTGGAAGTATAGCCAGGTGTGTATCTGAGTTCGAGGCCAGCTTGGTTAACTCTGTCTTGAACCTCAAAATATAATTTTAAATAAAAATCATCAAGGTATCTAAACATAGTTTCTAGTCTGAATAAGACTAAGAATCATCACCTCTTTAAAATATTCTAATGAGCCTTGCATTGGTGGCCCTTCCTTTAACCACAGCACTTGGGAGGCAGAGGCAGGTGGATCTCTGTTAGTTCAAGGCCAGCCTGGTATACAGAGCAAGTTCCAGGAGAGCCTCCTAAACAATACAGAGAAATCCTTTCTCAAAAAAAACCTTCTAATGATCAAAATATACTGTATGAAAGCACTGTAAAAATACTTTTAACATGTTTACTAAGTACTTACAAAATCGCAATATATTACCCCACACATTATTAATGAGAAAACAACCCTCTTATTATGGTGAGTTTTGATCACTTTAAATAACTCAGCATCACTAAAACTAAGAATAAAGACAACACGAAATACTTGTGTAAAAAATATGTGATTTGAAATTAAACAAATACTAAGCAATCTCAAGCTCTGAGAAATACTTTATAAAAGACCTAGACTTGTGTCAGGGAAACAAGTAGAATAAATAAACAAATAAAATAAAACCAGAGAACCTGTTCTGTATTATACTATCTAAAGGAGGAACATGATTAAATAAGAGATGAACACCAAATGCATGCCACCCAACCTGGCAAATATAAAGGCTCTTTTCCCCAATATTATTTTAGTAACTTTGTAATGAAGTTATGATTATTGTGAGTAACTTTCTTAAACTTCTGTGGAAATGTATAGAATACATTTTTAATTAAAACTGAATATTTAAATCTAATTAACTTGTAAGCCAATGATACATATCATTGCCTAAATTCTTGCTTTATTCAACTTAAACAAGGAACTGGGCAAGGCATTATGAAAACCAAAGAAGAATTCTTCCTGCATCAAAGGGGAACTGGGTTTCTTTTAAACAACGAAAAGCTGTGACATGTGCCCAGGATATTGTAGAATCAGATACTGCTTCTGTTCCCTGACAAGCTTAATATCTAGAGAGGAAAACAAGTTATTTTTACACTGGTAAAATAAAACGTTTAGCCATGCTGTATTACCAAATCATTAAATCTAATTTCACCTGTTTCTTGTAACCCTTACAAACGTGTCTATTGGAACATTTAAAACTAATATTTGTGGTTCACGTCTTTCAACTGTACAATGCGACTACAAATTGTCATTCCAAGTTGCTGACCATGCTTTTCCCTCCCTGAGACCTCCTTGACTTCTCAGCTTCTGTGACAGTGCACTACACTGACTCTACACTCATCCTCAGCTGCTTCCTTGCTCTCTTCCACCGGGCTCTTTTTGAGTTCCGAATGTGCCCACCCAGTTCGCTACTGCAACATCTGCTTAAATGTCCCAGATTTACACTTCACAACTCTGACCTCAGGCCATTTTCACCCGCTGACACTTCAGAGCACTTACCAACTTCCTTATTTCTCTCTCATTCTCCAAACTCGAACTCAATCTTACACAGTAGCTGAACCGATCGCCTGTCCCCTTCACGTTTCTTCTGCACTTCTGATACTTTAGCTCTCATCTCCCCTAATTATATGAATGTTACCTCAATTCTCCTGTGCACTCCAGCCTCACTACCAGACCAATGTGCCTGAAACAAACTTCTGTCCATGGCAGTGCCCCCTTTGACAGGGAAGGAAAAGTAAACACTAAAGTCACCTACAAGCATCGGGTACACACAGGCATCGTGACAGTTCTGATGAAGGAACTAATGCCCTACAACTCTGCCTGGCCATTCAGACATAGAGAAGTTAGAGCGCCACGCACTTCTGGACTAGGACACTCGGGGAAGCAGACACAGAGTTTTGCTAGTTGCTCAATCAGACTCAGCCTGGGGTGCTTCCTGTAACTCCTGCCGCATCCACTCCTGTATGGACATCCACCGCCCATGGCAGACACCTGCTCCAGGCTGCCCGGGAAAGCCAGCAATTCTGGACCAAATTTCGAAGGGGTCACACTCAGCATGGCTGTGCCAGATGAGCCCCCAAAAACCGGCGGCCTCCCGTTTCCTATGCTGGGTTCCTCTGTCTCTGCCTCTCATCCTTGGGGATGCCCGCAGCGAGGCCCGCAGACTCAGGCTCTGGCCCTAGGCCACCATCAGTGAATGCTGCTGGCTAGGACACCATCAGCCCCGCAGATTCCTGGTATACACATTATCACTCCATGTCCGGGCAGTCTACTCACATCCCAGGTTTTTGTCTCAGCTGTCACTGTTTCTTCCACCATAACTTACAGCCCACAGAGCAGGTCGTCCCAGGCCCCACCCTAGAGGCCTCATCAGTGTCATAATTTCTGGCCTCTGTGACGTTGGCTACTGTGAGGAGCCGCCCTCGCTATCGCTATTGCCGTTAGAAGATGGCGCTGACATCTGCTGTCAGTTGGAGTTAACCGTTTAAGCTGTGCCTCTCCCGTGGCGTCATCTGGGGTGATGTGCAAACCACCAATCCCGGCTCTACACGTCTCACTCGGAGCTCCTAGGCTTATATAAGGGGCTGGGTTTCTTAGTTTGGGGTCTCCCTCTAAGAAGCTGATCATCTATCTCTCAAGATGCATTAAAGCTTTACTGCAGAAGGATCCGAGTGTTCTGCGTCGTTCTTGCTGGCGAGACGGTAGCGCGGGACATCTGGTGTCGAAACCCGGGAAGTCTTCAACATCACCGGCGCCGCGGGAAACCCCTCGGAAGACGGGGCGGATTCAGAACTGCAGGGACGTAAGTTCAGAGAGGTATGCTTTATCCTGAATACCCCCTTTCTCGACTTTGGCCTTAGTTTGTCATCACCGTGGGACGGGTCAGTGGAGGCTTTGGTGCTAGTCCTGTTTGTCCTTCTCCTTCATCGTGGCTGGTGCTGACAGAACGGTGCTGTCAGTCTGGTGCTGTCAGGCTGGTGCTGTCAGTCTGGTGCTGTCAGTCTGGTGCTGTCAGTCTGGTGCTGTCAGTCTGGTAACGGAGTTGAGCGCCGTTTTTTAGATAAGCCGCTAGCGTGATGGGGTTGTCACAGTCAGTGGTTACTGCCCTACAGACTGTGCTAAAACAAAGAGATCTTAAAATTGCACCACGAACACTTCAAAATTTTGTGAAGGAGGTAGATAGAGTGGCACCATGGTATGCTTGTTCCGGGTCCCTCACTGTGGCCTCATGGAACAAGCTAGGTAAAGAACTAGACAGGAAGCATGCAGAAGGAGATCTCCACTTAGGTACCAAAGCCATTTGGAAGCTAGTTAAAAACTGCTTGGAGGATGAGGCCTGTCACCCTGCTATAGTAGAAAGTCAGGGAACCTTAGAGGAAGTTCAGGATAGCATGTCAGAAACTGAACGGAGTGAGAGAATGGGAGCTCGCAAAAGGAAAGACATGTCTAAGAAAAAAGGCCCTCCCCAAGAAGTTAAGAAAGGGGGAGAGAAAGAAGGGAGTGATCATTCACCCCCTAACAAATCTAAGAAAAAGAAAAAGCCAGAATCTAGGCTATACCCTACGGTAGAGCTAGAAGCCTTGGAGCTAGATAATTCTGATTCTGACACTCTGTATTCTAGCGAAGAAGGTGGTCTAGAGGAGGAGGTGGCACGGTATGAGGAAGAAAGATATCACCCTGATAGACACCGGCCACTGAAAACAAAAATGAATGTGAGGCCACCACCTATAAATCCGGCGGGCTCACGCCCCTCAGCGCCTCCGCAGTATGAGCTTCGGCTGAATACTGGTACTGACTCCTTTTTACCTTTAGAGGAACGGAGAAAAATACAAGTAGCTTTTCCAGTATTCGAGAATGCGGAAGGCGGAAGAGTACATACCCCTGTAGATTACAATCAAATCAAAGAATTGGCCGAATCCGTTCGTAATTATGGGGTCAATGCTAACTTTACCACAATACAGGTAGAAAGGCTTGCTAATTTTGCCATGACTCCCACTGACTGGCAGACGACAGTGAAAGCAGTGCTTCCCAACATGGGACAATACATGGAATGGAAGGCTCTCTGGTATGATGCAGCCCAGGCACAAGCTAGAGTTAATGCCACGGCTGAAGATGAGAATCAGAGGCAGTGGACATTTGAAATGCTGACAGGTCAGGGTCAACATGCCCTTAATCAAACCAACTACATCTGGGGTGTCTATGGTCAGGTGTCGGCCGCCGCTATTAAAGCATGGAAGGCCCTCACAAAAAGGGGAGAGTCCAGTGGACACCTTACAAAGATTGTCCAAGGACCCCAAGAGCCATTTTCAGACTTTGTGGCCAGAATGACAGAGGCCGCCAGTCGCATCTTTGGTGATTCAGAACAAGCTATGCCCCTGATTGAGCAACTTGTCTATGAACAAGCAACCCAGGAATGTTGAGCGGCTATCGCCCTCGCAAAAGCAAAGGTTTACAAGATTGGCTCAGAGTGTGCAGGGAGCTGGGGGGACCCCTAACCAATGCAGGACTAGCTGCCGCCATTTTACAAACGCACAGGTATAGAGATTTATCTAGTCGAAAAGCTTGTTTTAATTGTGGGAGAATGGGGCACCTTAAGAAAGATTGTCAAGCCCCTGAAAGAACAAGAGAATCGAAGCTTTGCCATCGTTGTGGTAAAGGTTATCATAGGGCTAGCGAATGCAGGTCAGTCCGGGATGTAAAAGGGAGGCTTCTGCCCCCTATTGAAGAACCCAAGGTACCCCAATCAAAAACGGGTCACGGGGCCCGTGGTCCCAGGGCCCTCAGAAATATGGGAACCAATTTCAGAAAAGCAATCAAGAGGAAGTAGAGGTTTCCGAGGAACCCCCGGAATGGACTTGCGTGCCGCCTCCGACTTCTTACTCATGCCCCAAATGAATGTTCAACCGGTCCCAGTCCATTCCCCTGGACCTTTGCCCCCTGCCACCATTGGGCTTATTCTGGGCCGTGGCTCCTTAACTTTACAGGGACTCATTATATATCCTTGAATTGTTGACCCGTATCATAAAGAGGAGATTCAAGTTCTCTGTTCTAGCCCTCGGGGTGTATTTTCTATAAAGCAGGGAGATAGAATTGCACAACTGGTGTTGCTGCCCTCCCTCGGGGATGGAGAAACCTACACTTTACAAAAAAGGGCTATGGGATCTTCTGGAAGTGATTCAGCCTATCTGGCTATACCCCTAAATGAGAGACCTACAATAAAATTGTTAATTAATGGAAAAGAATTTGAAGGGATAATGGATACGGGAGCAGACAAAAGCATTATTTCACTCCATTGGTGGCCGAAGTCTTGGCCCACTGTTGTTTCATCTCATTCTCTACAAAGTCTTGTGTTACAAGCCATGGGCATGACCCTAACTAATGAATACTCCCCCCAGGCATCAGCCATTATGGCAAAGATGGGGTATACAAAGGGTAGAGGCTTGGGTAGGAAAGAACAAGGCAGAATAACACCCATTACGCAACACGGAAATCGGGGTAGAAAAGGACTGGGTTTTATTTAGGGGCCGTTGAGGCTTCACGACCCATACCATGGAAAACAGAGGAGCCGTTATGGGTCTCTCAATGGCCTCCATCCTCTGAAAAATTAGAGGCTGTCACAAGATTAGTGCAAGAACAGGGACGGCTGGGCCATCTAGAGCCTTCTACCTCCCCATGGAATAAACCAATTTTTGTTATTAAGAAGAAATCTGGGAAGTGGAGATTACTCCATGACCTGCGGGCCATTAACAATCAGATGCATCTTTTTGGCCCTGTTCAAAGAGGCCTTCCTTTGCTTTCTGCACTTCCTCAAGATTGGAAGCTTATTATTATAGATATTAAGGATTGTTTCTTCTCTATTCCACTTTACCCACGGGATAGACCAAGGTTTGCCTTCACTATCCCTTCTCTTAATCATATGGAACCAGACAAGAGATTTCAGTGGAAGGTACTGCCGCAAGGCATGGCCAATAGCCCAACAATATGTCAGCTGTATGTGCAGGAGGCTTTGGAGCCAATTAGGAAGCAATTTACATCTTTAATCGTTATCCATTATATGGACGATATTCTTATTTGTCACAAAGAGTTAGATGTTTTACAAAAGGCTTTCCCCATGCTGGTGGCTGAATTAAAACAGTGGGGATTAGAGATTGCCTCAGAAAAGGTTCAAATTGCAGATACAGGCCTCTTTTTGGGCTCAATGATTACTCCGAAAAATATAGTTCCTCGGAAAATAGAAATTCGCAAAGACCACTTACAAACATTAAATGATTTTCAGAAACGTCTGGGAGATATAAATTGGTTGAGGCCCTTTTTAAAAATTCCATCTGCTGATCTAAAACCCCTCTTCGATCTCCTGGAGGGTGAGCCTCATATCTCCTCACCCAGAAAATTTACCCCTGCCGCCCACCGAGCCTTACAGATGGTGGAAGAGGCCTTACAGGAAGCACAATTACAACGTATTGAGGAGTCACTACCTTTTAGTCTGTGTGTTTTTAAGACAGCTCAATTGCCAACTGCAGTCCTGTGGCAACATGGACCATTACTTTGGATTCATCCAAATGCTTCCCCTGCTAAGATTATTGACTGGTACCCTGATGCTGTTGCACAGCTGGCGCTTCGCGGAATAAAAGCAGCTGTTACACATTTTGGGAGGGATCCTGATTCCTTGATTGTGCCTTATACTGCTGCACAAGTTCAGACCTTGGCAGCCACATCTAGTGATTGGGCAGTTTTAGTTACTTCCTTTTCAGGACAAATTGATAATCATTTTCCAAAGCATCCAATTTTACAGTTTGCCCTAAACCAGGCTATAGTGTTTCCACAAGTGACAGCTAAAGACCCACTCCCAGATGGGACTGTGGTGTACACTGATGGATCAAAAACTGGTATGGGAGCTTATGTGGTCAAGGATAGGGTTATATCTAAACAATATAATGAAACTTCACCTCAAGTTGTAGAATGTCTGATAGTACTGGAGGTTCTTGAGGCTTTTCCAGGACCCCTCAATATTGTATCAGATTCCTCTTATGTGGTTAATGCAGTTAATCTCCTTGAGATAGCTGGAATAATAAGATCCTCCAGCAGAGTTGCTAACATCTTTCAAAAGATACAAGCTGCCTTGTTAAATAGGAGATTTCCTGTTTTCATTACCCATGTCCGAGCACATTCTGGACTCCCAGGTCCCATGTCCTTAGGGAATGACTTAGCGGACAAGGCTACAAAGCTGGTGGCCGCTGCCTTGTCTACCCATGCACAAGCAGCAAAAGAATTCCATAAGCGCTTTCATGTGACGGCTGAGACCTTGCGCCGTCGTTTTGCTCTATCCAGGAAAGAGGCTAGGGAAATTGTTACTCAATGCCAGAATTGCTGCGAATTCTTACCTACTCCCCACATGGGAATAAACCCACGTGGCATTAGACCATTGCAGATGTGGCAGATGGATGTTACTCATATTCCCTCTTTTGGAAGGCTTCAATATGTTCATGTTTCTGTTGACACCTGTTCTGGCGTAATGTTCGCCACACCCCTAACAGGGGAAAAGGCCTCATATGTGATTCAACATTGCCTTGAGGCCTGGAGTGCTTGGGGAAAACCCAGAATTTTAAAAACAGACAATGGACCAGCATATACCTCTCAAAAATTCCGACAGTTTTGTCGGCAAATGGATGTTACCCATCTAACTGGCCTACCTTATAACCCTCAAGGACAGGGCATTGTGGAACGTGCCCATCGTACACTCAAATCATATCTGATTAAACAAAAGGGGAGTATTGAGGATGTTCTACCCTCGGTACCAAGAGTTGCTGTATCCATGGCACTTTTTACCCTTAATTTCTTGAACTCTGATGCCCAAGGCCACACTGCGGCCGATCGCCACAGTTTAGAGCCTGATAGGCCAAAAGAAATGGTAAAATGGAAAGATGTCTTGACTGATCTCTGGGAAGGCCCGGATCCTCTTCTTATAAGATCCAGGGGAGCTGTGTGTGTTTTTCCACAGGAGGAAGAAAACCCCCTGTGGATCCCTGAAAGACTCACTCGAAGAGCTCCTTCACAACTCCAGAATAAGAAGGATGGAGGCCAAGTGGGTGATGAAGACTCTCCTACTCGGGATGATGGTTCCTAGTATGCCAGTGATGCAGAATGCCCAGGTGTTCCCTAGATTTTTCACAACTAATAGAGAGTTGGGGCTTGCCTTTTTGCCTTTAGATCCTCAGATACAGAGTTTTCAGGACTTTTGATTGGAAAGGGGCATTAGGCAACAGTCTGAGTGAGGGACAGAGCTATGGATCATCTGATTGGTCCTCCTCCAATGTTAAGTATACCCCTTTTAAGAGAACTAATTATTCAGCTGCCCTTTATTTGGGTTGTGAGTAATGATACCTTAGGTAAGAATCAGAAAGAAATAAATTGCTCTGCTTAGAATTGTTTTTATGCATTATGCTGGGATGCTATTAAGCACCCTTTTGCTTTGGTAATGCGCATGCCTCGATTTGTTCCAGTTCCTGTTGAGACGCCAAGTAATTTGAGTTTGTTTAGGGAAAAGCGAGATTTTTGGGATCTCTGCTATTATTGTGGGCCTGATAGCCACCGCCGCGGTTACTGCTTCGGTTACCGCCTCGGCCCTTGCACTTTCTGCCACTGTGCAGACAACTCAAACCATTAATGAACTATAGGCCACTGTGACCATGGTCCTAGATAAACAGGCCACTGCCAATTCTCAGATACAAGGAGGCCTGATGTTGGTAAACCAACAGATTAATTTGGTTCAGGAACAATTGGATATATTGTGGCAGATGGCCCAATTGGGATGTGAACAAAAGTTGCCTGGCCTTTGTGTCACTTCAGTACAATATGAGAATTTTACAAGAGCAGCTAACCTGTCACAAGCTCTGTCTCAACATTTATTACAGAATTGGACTTTTGAGTTTGAGCAGACACTCCGTGAGTTGAGAATGGCGATCCTGCAAGTGAATTCGATGCATCTGGATCTTTCTCTGATGGAAGGCCTCTCCTCCTGGATTTCATCTGCATTTTCTTATTTTAAGGAATGGGTGGGGGTAGGATCATTTAGCCTAGTTCTCTGCTGTGGAATAGTGTTGATGCTTTGGATGGTGTGTAAGCTCAGAGCCCAAACAAAAGAGACAAAGTGGTGGTGGCACAAGCACTTGCTGCCTTAGAACACGGAGCCTCCCCTGACATTTGGTTAACCATGTTAAAGCAATAGGTCGCTGGCCTCCCAGCTCTTGCACCCCACGAGGCTAGTCTCATTGCACGGGATAGAGTGGGTAGGCTTCAGCAGCCCAAGGAGTTGCAAGGCTAAGCACTGCACAGGAGAGGTCTGCGGTATAACGACTTTCTCCTGGGAGATAAGTCATCTTGCATGAAGGTTCTATGTCATGATCTCCTTCCCCCAGAAAAACGACATCGGACTGGTCAGGGCTCTCTCTGGGGATAAGACCCTGGAGAGGAGCTTTGTACATGTTCCGAATTTGCACATGGGGATTTGACCTCTATCTCCACTCCAAAGTTGTGGGTGTCCTATTGCTTCAAAAATAAATGAATAGGGGGAGATGTGAGGAGCCGCCCTCGCTATCGCTATTGCCGTTAGAAGATGGTGCTGACATCTGCTGTCAGTTGGAGTTAACCGTTAGAAGATGGCGCTGACATCTGCTGTCAGTTGGAGTTAACCGTTTAAGCTGTGCCTCTCCCGTGGCGTCATCTGGGGTGATGTGCAAACCACCAATCCCGGCTCTACAGGTCTCACTCGGAGCTCCTAGGCTTATATAAGGGGCTGGGTTTCTTAGCTTGGGGTCTCCCTCTAAGAAGCTGATCATCTATCTCTCAAGATGCATTAAAGCTTTACTGCAGAAGGATCCGAGTGTTCTTCGTCGTTCTTCCTGGCGAGACGGTAGCGCGGGACAGGCTACCAGCCAGGGAGAGGAATGAGCACCAGGGATGACAGCAATTGGCAAGCTAAGCAATAGTGGATAGACCACCTTGAATGCCCATTCCTGATAATGAACTCAATGTCTATAACCATCCTGGGCCCTTCATCCAGTGACTGATGGAAGCAGAGGCAAACACCCACAGCCTTTTCCTTTGTCTCAAGGGCATGTGTGCTCGCAGTCATGTAGGCGGAAGGCCAAGAAACGGTTGACAGACTCCATTTTGTTCAAGGTTCTAGCAGTCCCCAACATGGGGGTACGGTAGGAGAGAAGGCAGATGGAACTGGGATTGTCATGAAAAGCAAGCTATTTAAAATTAAAATAATAAAAGAAAAATGGGAACTTCAGCTTCTATGGCTCTATTGATAGAACAGTAATTAACATTTTTAAAGAGACAAGGTACCAGTATTAAGCAGAAGACAGATAAGATTCTATTATACTTTGGGAAAACAAGTCCATGGTTTCTACATTCCAGAAGACTTAATATTCATGATTGGGAACAAATTAAATATGACCTCCAAAAGGGTATTCAAAATGAAAGAACAGAACGCTTTCCTATTGTTGCCTTTCCCTGTTCAAGATTGTTGAAATATGCCTCATGGAGTGATAGTGCTAAGATGAAGAAACAAAAGTCTGATCTTGACAAAATATTTAAAAATTCCAAGTAAAAACAGTTAGTAAATTACTGCCCACGTGTAACTTTAAACTGAAGTACTAGTGCTTGGTTACCATTGTGCCATGCTATATTACAAGGAGTGGATATGACTGTAACTCCTGAGTGTAGTTCAGAACCTCTCAAAGGCAGAGATAATGGGGGCACACAGAATTATTTACCACTCAAAAAGTTATTACCACTCAAAAAATTCTGTTATCCACATATCAGAAAATTGGACAGGACTGTGTCATTTTTATCTGGGGCTATTGTGACTAATCCTCCACCCATATGATCTAATCCAAACACATGGAAGTCAGAGTTACTCATGTGGGTAGAATAATGGCCCTATGTAAAATAAAACTGGATGCTGCCCATCAGCTGTTTCAAGAGCAATTAGAGCCTGGACATATTGAACTTTCCACCTCCAATTTGAATGTATCTGTTTTTGTTATAAAGAAAAAATAAAGAAAATGATACCTGTTACAGAATTTGCAAGAGGTAATTAAAACTCTGTTGGTCATGGATGCTGCTAAACCAAGAATGCCCACTCCAGTAGGAATCACAAAAATTGGTTTCAATATTTGTAAAAGGACCTGATGTTAGTTTTGCCACTTTCAACCCCTCTCAAATTGCCTAGTTAATACAGAATACTGATGATTAGAAATGGAAATATGGGAAAAACTATGAGGGTTTTTTTCAACCTTTTGATTTAATTCCAGGATTGGCTGGAGCTGTACTGTCACAAGAAATTTCAATTAAGAAAGTTTAATTTCAAAACTGAATCATGACTTGGGAATAAAGATGACGAAAAGATTGATGTATGTTATGCATGTATCATGAGGCCACACCAGTATGTGTGAAATGTGATGGTGAATGCCTGATTTTGAACCAGTTGAATTGCTTTGGATATTAATAAAAGGATATTTTACTAGCTTTGGATAGTTATAAAGCTACCTAAGTTGCTTGTGACATAGCCAAGAAGATCATCCAGCCAGTCAGTTTGTTATCATGAAAGGTTGGTGATTTAAGTACTTAGAGGCAGTCAATGAAAAGCAACAGAAGACTACAACATGGCCTAAAAGCCAAATAATTCTTTATCGATGATTCTATGCAGATCAGTCAAGGAGAGTCTATGGGAATTCTCCTAAATTTTTATGGTTTGAAAAGGAATTCTAGAGCAAAAAAAAGTTTTGAGAAGAAACCTTAGGGAAACCGCTGCCCTGTTAGATCCCATCTGCAAAGATATCACTGTAGATACAAATTTGTAAATATCAGCTAAGATACAAATGAGGCTTTGTAAACTAGTGATAGCTTTATAGATTGGATAAGAAAAACAAACATTCACAAACTACAACTAATTTTCAAAAGTTATTTGAGACATAGTATAGATTGCCCTCTTTGAATTATTTTCAGAATTTGTTAGGAAATAGTCAATGGTCAGGTAGAGAGAACTATGCAGTCTCAATACTTTCATCATTAAAATGACAGACGTCTGGGAGTGCGATTTGGTTTAACTAAAGAGACTGTTCATTAAAATTTTCAAACAATGACTTATACCCACAATATTATCTATGACTATTAAACAAATCCTTGAGGTGTATTTTCTCACCATTTATGGCAAATGGTTGTTACTCATATTGCACAATTTGACAAGTTAAAGTATGTGCACATGGCAGTTGAGTGGTATTCAGGTTTCTTGTGGCCACTGTACAAATGGGTAAAGCTACCATTCATGTGTCAAAAGATAGGACATGAGGGGAATAATATTCCCAGTCCCCAAATGATTCATTAAATCACACACTTCTCATTTCAATTTTTTAAAAATGTGGATGCCAGTGAGCAATCTCCTACAGACAGATTTTGGCATGATAGAACTCGAGGGACTTTTGCTAAGGTCAAATGGAGACATCCAAGTACTACCTAGTGGAGAAGACCTGATTCTGCCCTAATTTGCTGTCACAGGTGTTTTGTGTTTTCTTACAGGAAAATAAGCTCCATGTCTGCCAGAACATTTGCTGAGATGCATGGATCAGAGAAAACATGGAACTGAGACTTGCGAACAGGCCCAAGCCAGTTTAAGGGAGATCTCCTGAACCAGTGTTCCTGAGCCTTGATGTAATCCATTCTACAGGCTGAGAAAGAAAAGAAAGAGTTGGAGATTTCCAGTTTCTCAACATACCTGCTGTATCAACTTCCCAAACTCATGAGTGATCCTCATGAAGCCAAAAAAAAAAACTGGACACACTTTGAAACACAAATTCGGTTTCCAGTTTTCCCTTTAGGGAAAAAGAACACATTTAAAACATCTGGACACTGGTATGGACAGTGATGAGTGGCTAAATCCCCTTTTCAGTTTTCGAACAGGACATGTCCACTTACAAACTTTTTAGAGAGGTGAAGTATAGACTTTGGGAGTTCATATTACTGAAATCCACCCTATGCCAGTGTATACCTCCAGAAAAAGGCAAGTTGCCCTCATGTGGCAAAAGAGACACTTAGGCATCACAGATGGGGTGATTGTAGTAATTTCTGATGCTGCTAAAAGAGCCAATTTATCTGGGACTGTCACCTCACAGACTGTAACTACAGACAGCACTGTGTATAAACCATAATGGGAAGTATCAGATTCTCTCAGCACTCAGAGCTCTTTAAATTATTTAATCCAGGTAGGAATTTAAAATCTTCATCAACAATCATCCTTAAACCTGTTTGCCTACACTAGTGCACATTTGTGTTACTCCTACCAAAGTTTATATGCATCAATTGTGCAGTCAAATTAATAGGATAAAAGAGACAATGGATCCTCTATCCTCTGGAGAGATCATATTTAGGGGAACCCAGATGGCAGGCCACTTAATGAAAAATGGGCTTTGTTCCCATTTTGGACCATGTAGTCATAGGACTTGATAGCATATACTACATTTTACTAAGGCACCTTGCTGCTAGGCATGCCCAAGCTCAATCTGTCAATGGAGGACCACGGAGAATCCTGCACATCAAGTATAGTTGATTTACAGAAAATTTAGACAACAAATGAGAGATGACTCTAAGGGGATTCCTGCCAAACTAAGACCGAGTGTTAACACCCTGGTTGATTTCTCCTTTAGCTGGTAAGTTTAACATTAATGTCCTAGTCACCTGAGACATTCACACACACACACACCCATAAATATATATGTATGTATAAGGTGCCAGCACCAACAAGGTCTCTGTGATTAGCTGCTCATTCAAGAGTTGCATCATATTTTTCTGTCCAAGCACATCCAGTTTTCTAGTCCTGGCTTACTTCCCTAGCCTTGACTCACTGACATCTACATCTAGCATTGAGATGTACAAGATCTCTATGATCTGTTCCACCTGGGGATTTTTCATCTATACTGTAAGCCTGTATATAATGCTGCACCCTGTCTACAATGAAGAAGAGATATATTATCATGAATGACTGGATGTCTTGTCTTTCCTTTCAATCTACAGACTTTCACCCGATATATTAGACTTGTCATGGTGAGTGCAACAGAACAGATGTGGAGAGACTACTATTGTGTTTCTTCAAAATGAAACTGAAATCTGTAGCCTGAGTCACACAACTTAGGGACTGCGAAAGAAGAGTTTCTTCCCAGGATTCATTTGGACAAATACTGTCATGTGGCAGTTTCTTTGACATGTACTCTGTTGTGAGTCTGTGACGATTCTTTATTTGTCAGGCAAGATACTGTGTGCTGGGTTCTTCAAGTAGCAATTAGAAAGGCCTGGCCATATATTTCAGTGTAAAGATACAAGACCTGGACCTTATTGCTGCATATTTTGATCCTCTATGAGATAGCATACACACATGCAATAATTAACACCCTTGGTAGCATCCTGTTGAACTATATCTTTATCTCTCTCACACACAAAAGCACACACACATACAGAAGCAGAAAGATATGCTAAGTATTTTTCTGTGAGTTTGTGCAATTGAGTTACTGTTCCCAGCTAGACATTGCAATCAGTGATATTTGGTTGGGCATGAGGAGTTTCCGGTCTCAGAATTTCAGCTGCATCTTTTTATGAGCAGTGGATTCCCCACTTTGAGCAATACTGTTTTGCCAATGTGCACAACTTAGTGACATGTGTGTATCCCCTTAGGTAGTTTATAAATATGTCATTGGTTCCATTCTCAAAAATGTTGAGTCCCATCCACACAAGGCTATCTGAAAACATAACATAAATAGAAAAGAAGAAGTGGGATGGTTGGTGAAGAAATCTGTTGAAATATTGGATGACTTGACCATGTGATTTCTCATGTGTGTTCTCCCAAAGTTGGCAGCAAGCTATCTGGAAGTATTGTTGTTTGAGAGACAAACCTTGATTTCCTGCAATTGGCATTATCCTATCTTACCACCTAGCATGCCAGGGCCCTGGAGACAATTATTGGCCTCAAAATATGAAAGCCATAGGTTTAAGTCAGAGATGATCTTCTATGTTGAATGCAATCATTCATAAACAATTTGAACACTTCCTTGAGGGAGTTCAAAAGGACTTGTCTCACTGGAAACTTATTGTTCTCTTGAACAGTGTGCAGAAGCAGTCTTATGATATTAGTGTGTCTGACAAGAGGGTCTAGCCCAAGTATAGGAATTTGCATGTCAACAAGACATTGTAATGTAGTGGTTCTCAAACTTTATAATGTTTAAGCAGATTAGTGATGAAGTCACTCCAGGAGAACTTGACAAAAATAAAGCAGTCATCTGGAAGAAACAATTTCTCTGTACATTCTGAGATTTGCTGTGGTAAAACAGCAGCATCAACTATCCTTCTCAATTCCTAGCCTTGCACATATATGTTCTCCTTCAGAGGCAAGTGGCTTTTGGACAGCCTCTTCCAATTCTGGCTATTCTTAAGCCTCCTCTCAATCTGCTTAGCTGAAGCACTAGTAGACACTGTTTACCACACCTGACATCTTTCCTAACATTCCCCAAAGGATTAGGACAGAATGCACATGGGCCTGGATTGTTTTTACTTATTTTTTAAAATCAGCTTGAAGTTGAACTGATAACAGAACAGTGTGCTGGCAAGATTTCTCCAATTGTCTAGACATATTTATTTGTCTAAAAATTAACATTGGTGCAAGTATTGAGCTCAGGTGTGATATAGCATGGCTGGAATAGATACCATTTGGAAGTGACTAAAATAGGAAACTGAAAGTAGAGCCTCTATGGGAGCCCAGAAAAACTGTATCTTGGACTCATTAATCCTACAGAACACAACCAGCCTGATTTCAACTCTTCAATGGCTAAATGCTTTTAGAAACCAAAAAAATTTTTTCACAGGAAGCAAATGAACACCGCAGAGAGGATGGAATCTACAGAGAAAATCACCAATATGGAAGTTACTAAAGGATTTCCAACCAATTATAAATCTCTGGTTTGTAAGAGGGAGTTGTTGAAGGTTTTGCTTTGTATCCCAAACAAGATTCCTGGATAGAGAAACCTAACTTCTGGTGAGTTTTCAGGAAAGCAGGTTAGCAGGAAGGCATGTTAGTTCAAAATTACGTAAGCAGCCCCTGAAATTCTATTGAGTCCTGGAGAAGATAGAATCTAGTGATTTCACCTGTGTTGTAGCAACAACCTTTGGTGAGTCCTTCCGTGTACTTAAGTTTCAATAATGAACATGTTGGAAGACATGGGAATTTCCTTAGGAGAGTATGTGCAGGTTGGAGACAAGCCAGAGAACCAAAAGGCTGACCTTCATTCTTAGGTTAAACTTTCAAAGAAGAAAAGGTTCTAAGCTGCAGTTCTCCGACCTCATTGCATTGACAATGAGCAAGTTGTATGCTTTCCAAGCCATTTTCTGACATGTATTTGGTCGAAAAACACAGTTTTCAACTCCTTAAAGGGAACATTTAAAAATCGGTAAAGGGGCCGGGCAGTGGTGGCGCACGCCTTTAATCCCAGCACTCGGGAGGCAGAGGCAGGCAGATCTCAGTGAGTTCGAGGCTGGGCTGGACAGAGAGCCTCCGAAACAATACAGAGAAACTCTGTCTCATAAAAACAAAAAAAATAGGTAAAGGGAAAGAAGAGAGAAATAAGGGGGGAAGAAATAAAGGAGTAGCCCAAAGAAGGAAAATAACAAACACCAACAAGATATAATGATACATGAAAATGAGTAGGAAAGAAGAGTAGATGTCAATAATTGGAAGGGAGAATTACCAGGGAATTAGGAAGAAGAACCAAAGTAAGTCAAATACAGGAGGGATGCAAATAAATGAAATACAAATTATTCATAAGAAATGAATATAAATACATATACAAATATAAAAATTAATAACTTATAAATAAAATAATAATGTATATCAAATGTGATTATACATACATTTTATTATAATATATATTATATATATAATATATAAAAGCTTAAGTAACAGAAGTTAATGAGAAATAAGCTACTAATATGTTAGTAAAAGAATAAATTTCGTTTTGTAGACACATGAGGGCAATATCTTGTATTATTTTAATATAAAATGGAGATTTATTATTGTGTGAAGACTTTCACATAATAAAAACACAGATAAACAAAACTCATTTTTCTCAAAATAACAGTGTGCGCTCAATGCCAAGGAAAGAGGCCAGAATAACCAAGGCTCAATATGACACCAAATAAATTTTAATTTTCCATGTCATGCTCACACTCTGTATCAAAGCTCTTAAGAGACTTCACATATAATAAGTTCAGCAGCTGTCACATTATGGGAAATTACAAACATAATATTTGTCAGACAACATTTCTGAACATATGTAAGAAGGAAAACTTATACAGGGACGTTAAGTTTGAGTCCTTAAATTTCTTAGTCAAGAATTTTGCTTCTTATCGGAAAGGACATCAATCAACAAAAGTCATTGTGAAACTTCAACACAGACTATAGACTGTGAGATTAGGCACACAATCCATGGTCAACAGTTCCAATTTCTTGGTCAATATCCATGTCTTTGGCCATGGATGATTGTGAGACTCACTTCCAATGTATGCTGATATTAGCAGTTGTACCAAAGCACATGCTTTGGACTACTAAAATACACAAATTTAACATGGCATCTCAGCTGCTACCTCCTCCTTTGGCCAATGATCAACATCCAGCTTCTTGAGTCTCCTTTGGGCCCAACGTTGCCAGAAAATCATGACTTAACAGCCTATGCCCTCTGATGGTTGGTTAAAATTCTGAGGCTTCCTGTGTTTCATGGCATCTAGAAGTGTGATCAAAATATGCTACTGATAAATGAGCTAATATTTTTGGACCTATTTCCCAAGCTTAAATTCTCACCAATCTTGGGATGATATGACAGACTCCAAAATTCCCTCATGGAAAGCCTTACCCTCCCTGTGGAGCGGAGGGGAATCAAGTGGAGTGGGGGCTTTGGGAAGGTAGGGGCCCAGGAAGGAGGGGAGGGAGATGGAAATGGGAGAAATATGTAAAAAGTTAAATAAAAAGTTATTATAAAATATTTCAGAGGATTATTGAGCAAGTAGGGTATAAAGGTTTAAAAATAAAAATAAATAAAGATTTTAAATTTAACTTTGTTATATAAAACAAAAGTCATTGATACATGGACAATTAAAACTCTTCCTAATCCACAGGTTTTAAAAGGCATTACAACTCAGCATGGAATCATTGAGACCTGACACAGCATTTTGCAACTAGATACTACACATTCACTAACAAAACCAGAAGTTCAAACTAGAAACTAGTTTGAAAGTCTCCCAACATATTGTGTTGATAATGGATGGCCATGTTTTTTGTTTGCAGAATCAATGTCTGACATGTACCTCATCCATGAACTCAAACTTCAGTCCTACTAATGAGTGAAAATAACAAATGAAGACAGAAATTAAGGAAGAAACAAAGAGAGAAAGAAACAAATATATAAAGAAGTAAGTATGAAATAAGAAACAATGAAATTCAAGTTGCACACTATAGAGTCTGTAGATACTTCATGACCTGCATAATAGTACATAATAGTATGGGCTTTACACGTACTCAGAGTCAGGGAATTTGACCCACATGCATTTATTGCCTGCCTCCTGGTCCATATTTGAGTGAGTCTCTGAACCTCAGTCTGGGCATAGACCGTGGCAGTTGTTATTGATGTGTTAAATCCCTCTGAGCTATATTGGTTGTCAAATATTCTAGGCTTTTCTCTGGGATGTAAACCTCCTCTTTTGGGTCTTGGTTGCTGATAGTGGTCCATTTTCAGAGAAACCACGATCAGAAGGCCAAAGCCAAGATGAGGCCTGTAGGCCTCTCTCCACTGGTCTAGGCAGGTAGTTTCTAAGAAAGTTGAGCAGAGAAAATTGTCTTATGTTATTTACCTCAGAAAAAAGAGCCTTGAAGGATGTTTCACATGACAACTGGCAGCAGGATGAGGATAAGCAATTGTGATTGTAGGAATCTTTACTTCCAAATATATGTGCACACTTCCAGCAGGCCACACAAAGAACTGGAGTGACAGTTAACTTCAAGAAGTGATCACAATTCCAGAGATGGGTTCCCAATCAGTGTTCTCTGCTGGCAAGGAAATTTCTCCAGTAGAGCCTGATCTCCAATGGAAACTGGCTTCAGGAAGAGGTTTACCGATAATGTCTATAAGAGGCTTTTCTTCCCAAGACCTGTGCACACGTCTGGCATTCCAAGCGCATATCTGGTATGGCAGTTGACTTCAGGTAGTGATCAGGGTTCCAGAGTTATGCTTGTGATCAGTGTTCTCCGCTGGCATTCCAGAGGTGTGCTCGTGATCATTGTTCTCTGATGGCATTTGAGAGTTGCTCTTGCCATCAGTGTTCTCTGCTGGTATGGGCAGTTCGTCAGCATAGACGAGAGGCATTATAGACAAACAAGCTCTGGGAATGAAGACAAATATTTTGGACTCTCTTCATCATAGTGAAGTACACTAGATAATCTGGTGAACATTGCTAGAGGCTGTGAAAAGTTGCTTAGGTAAAGAATGAAATGGGAGAACGCAAAGCAGCTTCTTGTCATGAATCCGAACAGATAACAGGAAGACGCAGTTGAACCTGTGAGTGTGAGGCCAGACCAAGTTGCAAATAGAGTACTAGGTAAGTCAAGAATTCATAGAAAATTTCTGCTGAAAAGGTAAGTTAATAATAATAAAAATTATTATTATAATAACTATGACAGCAAAATAATAATAATAATAATAATGACTATGATGCCTGGGATAATGCACTCTCCTATGCCTGATATAAATAGTTGGCACATGATGCACACAGGATATTTGTGTGCAGTTACTCTTAATTTGTCCAGGTCAAGTAAGCACAGTTATAGAAACAAGCTTTTCATTGTCAATCCAACTATGACATTAATTAAATTCACCACACAGCACAGGATCACAATCCAGCTCAGATGCTGGCTTTACTGGGGAACAATATAACCTTAATATCTGATTACATTTTGAAGTTCACCTCACAGATTCTTCTGATGGTGTGTGGCTATGTCCTTCGGAAAGCAGTTTTGGATAATTGGTAACTGCAGCAGGACATAACCTTCACTTTTGGGTGAGTGCTGTTTGAATCATTCTAGAGAATATGTGTAACTTGAATTAACCAACCTTAGAAGAGGATTCACAGTAAACCATGGTTGGTTGTAGTTTAAACAATTTAAATCATTTGTGAAACAGAAAACAAAAGCTGATACAAAGTAACTTCTAGGGGTAGAAAGATGACTAAAAAGACCCCATGCTTTTCACAAAAAGCCACCAATTCCCAAGAATATTTCATGAACTGCTCAATGTTGTAAGCTTTTGGATTTCTTTTAAATAAGAATTTCTTTAAATTCACATTTGCTTCACCCAATGTTTCCTCTAGGATAACCCAGTCTAAATGAGGTTTTGAGTGTCTGATGACTCAATTTTTTGAGCACTGGCTCCTCCTCTTGTAGAATTGGGATGAATTTCTTGCACCTAGATTGTAACTCCATTTGAAGAGGATTATATTTCTGCCTCTGGTCTACACTAGCACCAGGAAATTGTGTGCTATACAGGCAGGCATTTAGGGAAACATTTAAACACTAAATTGTAAAATATGTTAAAACATTTTTTCTGACAAAGTTTTGATTACACAGATAAATTTTTTGTAGTTTTATATAGCAACTCATACGATTATGAAAGGGTCTTCCCTCCATTTTTCTTGAAATGCTCTATTCAGTTTCTGCTACATATTTGTGAAATAAACACTGCTGAATGGAAACAAAGTAATGAAATGATGCTGGTATGTGCTTAGATATGGGGGCCAGAAGGTTTACTATTAGATATGAGGGAAAAATACCCATAGGCCTCTAAAATGTCTAGAATGAAGCAACACATGAGAGAATGTGGGAATAGATACTAGAAAAGACAAGGATGAGGAGCCATGAGGCCAGGAACCTGAAGTGACTGACGCTATGTGATAATCACAGGATAGGGGAAGCAGATTGGAACTCAGCGGCTGGAGCGGTTAATGGTGTGGTCACAGGTTGGTAAGTGCTGAGGATCCAGGTAATCTGTTATAAGGGAACAGATATTAGAAATGCTGAGAAACACTTTTGCCAGTATTCCCTTTGGAATCATAAATAGGCACTTCAGTCTTTTACCTTTAATTTGTAAATTAGCATAAGAATTATCCTGAATCTTTCTGATGGCTTCTTCTAGGTATTCTGCCACACAAATCAGGTGACATGAGCTAGGTTGTTCCAACCAGAAGAATTCTTTGTGTTTTCCTAGAATCCTAAAGGCCCTCAGAAATAATGGGGCTTCAGTCAATCACTCTCCCTGGAGGTTGAAGCCTGTTCTTTGGAGTCCACCCCTTCAGTCCATGAAGGAGTCTCATTTATAAAGGAACAAATCCCCAGGTTGGGCACAGTGGCATGATAAAAGGCATCTGCAGATGGGATTCAGAAAGCAAATAAATCTGATTAATTTTAGTCCACATTTTAATATTATTAAGAACTGTAATAATTACTGCTAATTTAGTAATGATTTCATGTCAGAAGATGTGGAAAAATATACCTGGGGAAGAAGTTGATTGAAAGAAAAAGAATCAAATTCCTGCAAATTGCCAGTAGTTAGAAAGCATAACCTTGGATTAGTCTTGATTTTTTTCTTCCTCATGATGAATAGATGTGCCATTGATTTTTTATTGCATAAAGCATTAAATCCACTTTCAGTATATGGTAAAATCTTATTAATATTGGTGATTTAGCAAACAATGTGTTTTATATCAGTAAGGCTACCGTTAAATTTTATATGATTGAAATTGGAGTGAAAGAAAATGTGAGAAACCAAATGATTGACTTTATGTTATTTTGTGTATATACTTTTGGACAGAAAAATCAAGGTTCACTTTGTGAAATGTTTCAATTTTCCATATGGGAAGTAATGAAAAGATAAAACTAGAGAGATGTACCACATTCTCTGCTTGAATAATTTCATAAATTGCACTTCAAAATCCATGTGATTATACTGCGGGCTCCAAATTCTAATTATGTTTTTCTCTTTATAGAGCTCTCTTGTTATTCGACATTACATGAAACCATGATTTCTAAGGAAAAAAGAATTCTTTTTATGTATATCCAACTAAAATATGTGTGTGAGGGTATGTCTGTGTGTGAATGTGGGTATGTATGTGAATCTACTTCAACATTTCTACTCTGATTTAATCATGCAAAATGAGAGAGGCCTATTCTGGTAGCAATGAGGTAGTGGAGCAATTAACTGTGTTAAAGGCCATCCTGAATCATATGACAATGTCTCTCTGTAAAACTCAACAAAAATTAAGCAAATAAATATCTTATGACTATTATTATAACTTTAAGATAATTATTGTTATATATTTTAAAGCAGGATCTCAGATACACCTGGCTAACATAGAATTAAATTTATATGTAAGGATGTCCTTCACATATTTCTGCCTCCTCTTCTGAAAGCTGAGATACAGGCCTCAAACCCCTTCAGAACGCTTTTATTATGTAATACCAATTTCATAATAACACCAGAAAAATCCTAAATCAGAATGACCATCACAATTGTGGTCTGTGCCCTAAAATTGCATTTACCATGGTCAAAAATTGGATTCATTTAGAACTCCAAATACACAGTACAAATCCTTTTGAAATTGTTTAAATAAATTGAGAATGAAATTTAAAACATTTCTTGCATTCTTAGTTCATCATCCTTAACTTGACACATATCATTTTTTGATGTGTATATGAGGAGGAAATGGTTACAGAGGAAGCTATCCTTTTCACTGCAGAATGCTTTTCTAACTCAGATTATCCCGCTTCCATAAACAACACAGAAGTTCTAGCATACAGTAACTATCTCCTCTCTCTTGAGATAATTTTTGATATATCAATCTTTACTGTGCAACTTGGAGACATCCTATTCTACCTATCTACCAACAGAATCCAGGCTAACCTTCTGTTGCTGACAATTTAGTTCCAGGTATGTATAGTGAGAAAGAAAGTGAATATTAGGGAATAATAGGGGAAAAGTGATGATACGTGTGTAGGGAGGAAGAAAAGTAGAAAATAAAAAGAAACTTGAATATGTGATTCCACATGTCTATGGATTACCAATCCATTATCTGGTATGTTTCTCCTTTCTCCCCAGCCTTCTCCTGCTTTAGAAGAAGCCCCTATATTTCAGACTGTATACTCTATCATCAGGGATTTTTTTCATCAAAATAAATCAAACATATATACAGAAGGACATATGCCACTTCCTCCTCTGTCTATATTTTTATCCATTTTAAAATACATTATTATTTGAATTAGAAACAATCTTATTACATACCAAGTCACATTCACTCTAGGTTTCATAATTACATTCCCCCCAAAAATCCCATTCTAACCACATCCACTCCACAATGATGGTGAGGCCTTCCATGGGGGAATCATCAAAGTCTGTCACAACACATGGAGCAAGGCCTAGGCACTCCTCCGAGTATCTAGTATGAGAGATTAAGCCTCCACAGGGAATGGGATTCCAAAGTCCATTCGTTCCCAGGGATAAATACTGGTACCACTGCCAGAATTCCCATAGACTGTCCAGATCTCAAAGTGAGACCCACATTCAGAGGGACTGGTTTAGTTCTGTGCTCATTGCACAGTTGTCAGATTGGGATCCATGAGATCCCCTTGTTCAGGTCAGTTGTTTCGGTGGGATATCTGACCCTGGTTTCGACCCATTTGCACATCACTCCTCCCTCTCTTAAACTGGATTCCAGGAGTTTGTGTCAGTGTTTAGCAGTAGGTGTCTGCTTCTGCTTCCATCAGCTACTTGATGAAGCCTCAAGGATGTTATATAATGAAGTCATCGGTCACATTATAGGGGAAGGACATTCTAGTTAGCCTCTACACTATTGCTTAGATTCTTAGATGCGGTCATCTGTGTGGATCCCCTGGACATTTACCTAGTGGCAGATTTCTCTTTAAACCTATAATGGCTCCCTCTATTGATGTGTCTCTTTTCTTCCCTCCCTCTATTCCTCTCCCCACTCAATCTTCCTGATTCCTCATGTTTTCCTCACACTTCCTCTTCTCACCATCCCTTTGTTCTACCTCCCTTCTGCCTCCCCCCTTACTCACAATTTGTTCAGTGGTTCTTGTACATTTCACCTTCCTAGGGGGACCATGTAAGTCACTCTTACTGTCTTTATTGTTTCCTAGTCTATCTGGAGGTGTGGATTGTAGGCTCGTAATCCTTTACTGTCTGTCTAATATACATTTATGAGTTGGAACATACCATGTTTGCCTTTACATTACTGGGTTGCCAAAGTTAGGGTGGTTTCTTCTACTTCTATCCATTTGCCTACAAATATCAAGATTTCTATGAGTAGTACTCCACTGTGTAAATGTACCATATTTTCTCCATCTATTCTTTTGTTGAAGGACATGTAATTTGCTTCCAGTTTCTGCCTGTCACAAATAGTGCTGCTACGAATAAAGATGAACATATGTTCTTGTTGTATGAATGTGCATTCTTTGGGTACATTCCAAAGAGTGTAATTCCTGAATCTGTGGTAGACTGAATCCCACTATCTTGAAGAACCACAATACTGATTTCCAAAGTGCCTGTACTAGTTTGTACTCCCACCAGCAGTGGAAGAGTTTTCCTCTCTCTCCACATCCTTTCAAGAATAAACTGTCATTTGTGTTTTTGATTTTATCCATTCTGACAGCAGCAAAGTAGTATCTCAGAGGTGTTTTGGTTTGCAATTCCCTGATGGCTAAGAAAATAACTTGGGGTATTGCTAACCAAACAAGTCAAAGACCTGAATAACAAGAACTTTGACTCTTTAAAGAATGAAATTTAAGAAACTACCAGAAAACGGAAAGATATTCCATGCTCTTGGATCGGTATTATCAACCTAGTAAAAATGGCAATCTTAACAAAAGCAATATACAAATTCAATATAATCTCTATCAAAATCTCAGAGTAACTCTTCACGGACATTTAAAGAATGACACTCAATGTTATATGGATAATCAATTGACTCAGTATAGCCAAAACAACACTGTAAATTAAACACCTTCCAAAGGAATCACCATCATTGACTTTAAGCACTATTATAGAAATATAGTCCTGAAAAAAGCTTGGTATTTGCACAAAAAAGAGAGGTAGACCAAAGATATCGAATTGGAAACACTGATATTAACCCACACACATAAGAACAACTGATTTTTCACAAAGAAGCTAAAATTAAACAATATAAAAAGAAAGTAAATGGTCCTGGCATAACTGTAAGTGGACATGTAGAAGACTGCAGATAGACCCATATCAATGGCCATGAACAAAACTTAAGTCCAAATAGATCAAAGACCTTACCTTAAATCCAGTTATGCTACACCTCTTAGAAAAGTAGGAGGTACCCTTGAATGAATTTGTACAGGAGACTGGAACCAAGGTGATTATATCCATGTAAAAAGAGTTTGGCACTGAAATTTCAGTTGCTACTACATAGGACAATTTGAGTAGTACTGGTATTAATTTACCTTTGAATTTCTGATAGAATTCTACACTGAAACCAGCTGGCCCTCTGCTCTTTTTGCATGGAAGACTTTTGATGACTGCTTCTATTTAATTATGGATTATAGGTATATGTAAATTTTTCATCTGTTCTAAATTTAATTTTGGTGTGTGATACCTATCAAGAAAATTGCTCACTTCCTTTAAGTTTTCCAATTTTGTGGAGTTCAGCTTTTTCAAAGTATGAACTGACTTTTCTCTGGATTTCTTCAGTGTTCATTGTTATGCCCCACCGTTTATTTCTGATTTTGTTACTTTTCATCTTCTCTGTGTGCTTTTGGTTAGATAGAATGAAGGTTTTTCTATCTTGTTGTTTCAAGAACACAACACTTTTTTGTTGTTTTTACAAGACAGTGTTTCTCTGTATTGTTTTGTAGGCTGTCGGTCCAGCCCAGCCTCGAACTCACAGAGATCTGCCTGCCTCTGCCTCCCGAGTGCTGGAATTAAAGCATGCAACACCAGCAACCAGCAAGAACACCACTCTTTTTTACTTGTTTTTTTTATTTTATTTTCCAGTTTAAATTTAGATAAGAAACAAGGTTGCTTCACAAGTCAGTTCCAGGTCCCTCTCCCATTCCCTCCCCTCCTCCCGTACCTTCCCCCCAACCCCCCCGTTATCCCCTCATTCCCCCAGGGAGGGTGAGGCCCTCCATGGGGGTGTCTATAGTCTGTCATTTCATATAGGGCAGGGCCTAGACCCTTCCCCAAGAGTTCAGGGTGAGAGTGCACCTCACATTGTTCTATGGGAGTCCAAAGTCCGTGTGTATACTTGGGATGGGTACTGATCTGCTGCCCAAGGCTCAATAGATTCCCTAGGCCTCCTCACTGACACCCAGATTCAGGGGGTCTTGATCAGTCCCATGCTGGCTTCCCAGGCTGATGCCTGGGATTCAAGAGTTAACCTTTGTCTGGTCAGCTGTTTCTGGGGGTTAAACCAGCCCAGTCTTAATCCCTTTGATCATCAGTCCTCCCTCTCTGTTACTGGCTTTCTTGAGTTCAGCTCAGTACTTAACCAAGGGAGTCTGCCTCTTCTTTGATCAGTCACTAAATGAAGTTTCTGTTTCCCAGACTCTCTGGCCATAGGATTGTAGGCTGGCACTCCCCAGATCTATGTCTAAAATCCATATATGAGAGAGTGCATGCCATGTTTCTCATTTTGTGACTGGGTTACCTCACTCAGGATTGTTTCTTCTAGTGTCATCCATTTGCCTGCGAATCTCATGATTCCATTATTTTTTTCTGCTGAATAGTACTCCATTATGTACATGTACCACATTTTCTCTATCCACTCTTCGGGTGAGGGACATCTAGGTTGCTTCTAAGTTCTGGCTATTACAAATAAAGCTGCTATGAACATAGTGGAACAGACATCTTTGTTGTATGAATGGGCATCTTTTGGATATATGCCTAAGAGTGGAGTTGCTGGGTCTTGTGGTAGGTTTATTCCCATTTTTCTGAGGAATCTCCATACTGATTTCCAAAGTGGCTGAACCAGTTGGCACTCCCACCAGCAATGGAGGAGTGTCCCCCTTTCACCACATCCTCTCCAGCATAAATTGTCATTGGTGTTTTTGATTTTAGCCATTCTGAGAGGAGTGAGATGGTATCTCAGAGTTGTTTTGATTTGCATTTCCCGGATGGCTAAGGATGTTGAGCACTTTCTCAAGTGCCTCTCAGCCATTTTAGACTCCTCTATTGACAACTCTCTATGTAGTTCTGCAGTCCACTTTTTAAGAGGGTCCTTTGGTGTTTTGGAGACTTGCTTCTTGAGTTCTTTGTAAATTTTGGAGATCAACCCTCTGTCAGATGTGGGATTAGTGAATATTTTTCCCATTCTGTGGGCTGCCTTTTTGTCTTGCTGACTGTGTCCTTTGCCTTACAGAAGCTTCTCAGTTTCAGTAGGTCCCATTTATTAATTGTTGATCTCACTGTCTGTGCTACTGGTGTTATGTTCAGAAAGCTGTCTCCTGTACCAATTCGATCAAGGGTACCACCCATTTTCTCTTCTAAGAGGTTCAGTGTGGCTGGATTTTGAGGTCTTTGATCCATTTGGACTTAAGTTTTGTGCATGGCGATAAACATGGATCGATCCGCATTCTTCTACATGCCAGTCTCCAATTATGCCAGCACCATTTGTTGAAGATGCTTTCTTTATTCCATTGTATATTTTTAGCTTCTTTGTCAAAGATCAGATGTTCCTTACGTGTGTGGGTTAATACCCGTGTTTTCAATTCGATTCCATTGGTCTACCTGTCTATTTTTGTGCCAATACCAAGCTGTTTTTAGGACTATAGCTCTATAATAGAGCTTGAGGTCAGGGATGGTGATGCCTCCGGACGTTGCCTTGTTGAACAGGGTTGTTTTGGCTATCCTGGGTCTTTTGTTTTTCCATACAAAATTGATTATTGTTCTTTCAAGGTCTGTGAAGAATTGTGCTGGGATTTTAATGGGGATTGCATTGAATCTGTAGATTGCTTTTGGCAGGATTGCCATTTTTACTACATTGATCCTACCTATCCAAGAGCATAGGAGATCTTTCCATTTTCTGAGTGCTTCTTTAATTTCTTTCTTTAAAGATTCAAAGTTCTTATGATACAGGTATTTCACTTGTTTGGTTAGCGTTACCCCAAGGTATTTTATGTTGTTTGTGGCAATTGTAAAGGGTGATGTTTCTCTGACTTCTTTTTCAGCCCTTTTATCATCTGTATATAGTAGGGCTACTGATTTTCTTGAGTTGATCATGTAGCCTGCCACTTTGCTGAAGGTGTTAATCAGCTGTAAGTTTTCCCTGGTAGAGTTCTTTGGGTCATGGATGTAAACTATCATACCATCTACAAACAGTGAAAGTTTGACCTCTTCCTTCCCAATTTGTATCCCTTTGATCCCCCTTTGTTGTCGTATGGCAATAGCTAAAACGTCCAGTACCATTTTGAAAAGGTATGGAGAGAGTGGACAGCCTTGTTTTGTTCCTGATTTTAGAGGAATTGCGTTGAGTTTCTGTCCATTTAGTTTGATGTTGGCTGTTTGTTTACTGTATATAGCCTTTATTATGTTTAAGTATGTCCCTGTTATCCCAGATCTCTCCAAGACCTTTATCATGAAGGGGTGTTGGATTTTGTCAAAGGCTTTTTCAGCATCTAGTGAGATGATCATGTGATTTTTGTTTTTCAGCTTGTTTATATGGTGGATTACATTGATGGATTTTTGAATGTTGAACCATCCCTGCATCCCTGGGATGAAACCTACTTGATCGTGGTGAATGATTGCTTTGATGTGTTCTTGGATCCGATTTGCCAGCATTTTATTGAGTATTTTTGCATCAAAGTTCATGAGGGATATTTGTCTGAAGTTCTCTTTCTTATTTGTATCTTTGTGTGGCTTGGGGATCAAGGTTATTGAAACCTCATAGAAAGAGTTTGGCAAAGACCCTTCCGCTTCTATTGTGTGGAACACTTTGAGAAGTATTGGTATAAGCTGTTCTTTGAATTTCTGGTAGAATTCTGCACTGAGGCCATCTGGACCTGGACTTTTTTTGGTTGGGACACTTTTGATAACAGCTTCTATTTCCCTAGAGATTATAGGTCTATTTAAATTGCTTATCTGTTCTTGATTTAGTTTTGGCAAATGAAAGCTGTCCAGGAAGTCATCCATTTCCTTTAAACTTTCGAATTTTGTCAAGTACAGGTTTTCAAAGTATGACCTAATGATTCTCTGGATTTCCTCAGAGTCTGTTGTTATGTCCCCCTTTTCATTTCTGATTTTGTTAATTTGCATGTTCACTCTCTGCTGTTTGGTAAGTTTGGACACAGGTTTGTCTATCTTGTTGATTTTCTCAAAGAACCAACTCTTCGTTGCATTGATTCTTTGTATTGTTTTCCTGGTTTCTACTTTATTGATTTCAGCCCTCAGTTTGATTATTTCCTGGCGTCTACTGCTTCTGGGGGAGTTTGCTTCTCTGTGTTCTAGAGCTTTCAGCTGTGATGTTAATTCTCTGGTATAACTGTTCTCCTGTTTCTTCATGTGAGCACTTAGTGCTATTAACTTCCCCCGTAGCACTGCTTTCAAAGTGTCCCATAGGTTTGGGTATGTTGTGTCTTCATTCTCATTGAATTCGAGAAACACTTTAATTTCTTTTTCTATTTCCTCTTTGACCCAGGGATGGTGCAGTTGAGCATTATTCAATTTCCATGAGTTTGTAGGTTTTCTGCAATTTGTGTTGTTGTTGAATTCTAATTTTAAAGCATGGTGGTCTGATAAGATCATGGAGTTATTCCAATTTTTTGTAGCTGCTGAGGTTTGATATGTTTCCAACTATGTGGTCGATTTTTGAGAAGGTTCCATGTGGTGGTGAGAAGAAGGTATATTCTTTTTTATGTGGATGAAATGTTCTATAGATATCTGTTAGTCCCACTTGGGTCATTACTTCTATTAGACCCTTTGCTTCTTTGTTGAGTTTCTGTCTGGTATTCCTGTCTAGTGGTGAGAGTGGTGTGTTGAAATCTGCCACTATAACTGTGTGGGGCTTTAGATGAGATTTAAGTTGTAATATTGTTTCTTTAACAAATGTGGATTCCTTTATATTAGGGGCATAGATGTTCAGGATAGACACTTCATCTTGGTGGGTTTCACCTGTGATGAGTATGTAATGACCTCCTTCATCTATTTTGATTGATTTCATTTTAAAGTCTAGTTTGTTAGATATTAGGATTGCTACCCCTGCTTGTTTCTTGGGTCCATTTGATTGAAAAAATTTTCCCAACCTTTAACTCTCAGGTAATGTCTGTCTTTGAGGGTGAGGTGTGTTTCTTGTATGCAGCAGAAGGAAGGGTTCTGTCTTCGAATCTATTCTGCTAGTCTGTGTCTTTTTATGGGTGAGTTAAGGCCATTAATATTGAGGGATATTAATGACCATTGATTGCTCATCCTTCTTCGATTTGTGATGGTTGTTGTTGGTGGAATTATGTGTGGAATTTCACCACTTTGTACTTTTGGCTGTTGCTAGAGTGGGATTCTCTGATGCTTATGTTTTTCTGGTTGTAGTTAGCTTCCTTGGGTTGGAGTTTTCCTTCCAAAATTTTCTGTAGGGCTGGGTTAGTGGAAACATATTGCTTGAATCTAGTTTTGTCATGGAACATCTTGTTTTCTCCGTCTATAGTGATTGAGAGGTTTGCCGGGTATAGTAGTCTGGGCTGGCATCCATGGTCTCTTAGTGTATGTAGAATATCTATCCAGGACCTTCTGGCTTTCAGAGTTTCCATGGAGAAATCAGGTGCAATTCTGATAGGTCTGCCTTTATATGTTACTTGACATTTTTCCTCAGCTGCTCTTAATATTCTTTCTTTATTCTGTATGTTTGGGGTCTTGATTATTATGTGGCAAGGGGATTTTTTTGTGGTCCACTCTATTTACCACCACTCTTTATTTATTTCATTGATTCTATGTATTTTTCCTTTGTTTCTATTTTAATGTCCAACCTCCAATTTTATTATTGCTGTCATCTAATCTTCCTGGGAAATTTTGTTTTTTATTCTAGATATATCAGGTATGCTGTCATATCACTATTGTGGGATTTCACTATTTTCATTATGTAGGCACATAGTGCTAAGTGATTGCCTCTTAGCACTGCCTTCAAAGTGCCCCATAAGTTTTGGTATGTTGTCCATTCATTTTCAAAGTATTCTAGGAATTCTTTTTTTTCTAAGCAAGTTTTTACTAAAGATTATGTTGGAAAACAAACACAAAATAAACCACTACAAGCTTCAAAAGGCATTTCCTTCAATGCATGAAAGACTCAGGGGTATTCTAAACTGAAAATTCAGGTGACCTTTAATCCAAAATGCACTGCAACAATGTTTTAGCTGCTGCAACCTCATAGCCTGTAATAAATGTTTATTAAGTTTAAGCAAACATACAGGTGGCAAACATCTTCTGAAATTATAGCTAAATATATATATTTAAAATATATGAATGATGTATATCAATGTACACTGGACACAAATGCGTGCAAAACTATATGTCATACACCATTGAGAGGATAAAGAAAATGTAAAGTCTAGTAGTTAAAGTTCCATGATGATCATTATTCACAGTATCAGTCTCTGTGGACAGTTTCTGTGTTCTGACTGTCAATGATTGCAGGTGGGGGCTTTGGAATGGAAATGCTTCCACATCTGGGGCCTGAAGCATGTAGTACAGTCACGGTCTTACATAAGTTGCTTTAGCATGCTCGCCCTTTCCTCCTGTGTTTTAGTGTCCATAGTGTGTTATTATAATTTTTGTAGTAATTTTATTTAACTAGCCTCTAAATCCCCCCAACCCTGCAACCCACTTAATCCCCCTTCCACTCCCCTGGAAGATTAAGCTCTTCCATAAGGGATTTTCAGTCTGTCATATCATCCTGGGCAGGTTCTCTGTCCTCCCCCATGTATCCAGGGTGAAAGAGAGTCCATCCATGTGGAATGGGCTCTTAGAGTCCATTTGTATGCCAGGAAGTAAAACTGATATATTCTGCAAGGTCCCATAGATTGCAGAGTTATCCACTATGACACCCAGGAACTCTTAATGTCCTTCTTATTTCTTCCTTGACCAATGTGTGATGCAACTGTACATTTTTCAAGTTATATCCTATACTTTGGATTTCAGAATAGTGGATATCTAGCATCTAGTTAGAAAATGCTGTGTGAGCTCTCAGAGTGAACATAACTAGAAGGACATATTTCTATGTAGACTTCTAATACTTTTTAAAACCAGTGGATTAGGGAGAGACTCATGTGTCCATGTATCAATGATTTTGTGGGTTATTTAACAAAGTTAAATTTTGAAAACAATGGAATTATTTTTAATTTTTTAGCTTTCAACCCTAGTTGCTTAAAATCACCTGAAATATTTATAAAGGCTACCATCTCTGAATTTCCATATATAGAAATACTTAAATTTGATAAACTTTGGTGACCACAGCGTGGATACCCAATAGTATATTAAGTACTTATAATGTGAGGAAGTATTTGCATTCACAAACCTCATAAAATGGCAAGGGAGAAATCGTACTCTGTACTCTAGAGAGGAAGCCAAAGTTCCAAGATTATGAGAACATAAAAGTGTGATTCTAGTATGTAGTAGATACAGGATGACATGAATAATATTAGACCTCTCTAAAAATTAAGACAGAACAAATACAGATTTATGAGGGAAGCATCTCCCCAAATGAAGACAAAATGCTATTGAAGCTAACACAGGCAATGAGAAAAGATTTTTGTATACATATTCTATAGAATTATTTTGTATATATATTCTTTACAATTATCTAATATTTAACAATTTTTATTTTATTTACATATCATTAACAGTTTGTCCCCCTCCTTTATTTTCTGATGGGGGAAGTCCTGTGTATATGTCAATAAAGCACTGTTGGCCAATAGGGAATCAAGATAGGTGGGACTAGGAATCCAGGAGGACTGTGGGAAGGAGAAACACAGGGAGTCGAGATGTAACACCATGGGGTAGGAAGCCTGGAAACTTTTCCGGTAAGAGACATACTTAGATTAACAATTATGGGGTAATTACCTAAGTCAGAGCTAGCCAGTAAGAAACAAGCAAGGCCAACAAATTCTTAATTAATATAGTCTCCTGTGTCTTAATTTGGGACTGATGTGGCTCTGCAACCAGGCTGGCAGGAAGGCTTC